>NW_027256883.1:43440853-43638353 GCF_029215685.1 Pituophis catenifer annectens
GTATTTTGAGAGATCAATTCACTGTCTTCATACTATCTATGATGTTATATAGCTTGACCACTCTACAATTTTCTCTGTTAAGAGATCCAAATGGTCTAATCTTTCATAATGAGGGAGATATTCAAGCTTCCTAAGCATTTTGTTTTCCTGTTCTGAATTTAGCTTTCATTATGCTGAATAATTTGATAATAATCTGTGGCCAAATTGCCGGTGTTATGTTGGCAACTAATAAGAATAAGGGTGAACATTGTGTTTTTTAAGGAACTGATGTTAATGGAAAAAAAAACATAAAGAGGTGTGACAAATTCAATATTTTGATTTGGCATAACAGCCTATTTAATGATTTATTTTATTTTATTTTATTATTTTTTCAGGCATCCAAAACTGAATGTTTTGACCGAATTGTTCAAACACGGATATGTCACCCACAACAAGGTCTTCTATACATCATTAGATTATAGCTCTACAGGAAAAATGTTAAAGAAGAAATAAGGGAAAACAAGCTGAATTAATAATCTTCCAGCAAAAAAATTCTTTGGAGCCATCCTCACTCAGTGAGCCTTGCCTATATTTTGGGGTCCAAGATCTGTGGAACTTGTTAGATCGACATTGAAGATTTTGTTTGGAATTCTGTGTGTACTGGTTGTTTTTTCCAGTTCTTCTTATATCTCAATACATTTCTAACCAGAGTTTTATTTTAAAGAAATTTCTCCTTCAAACTTCCCCATGTTAAAGCCTACATGATGGGAGTGCTACCTCTGGTATTTCAGATTTGTTGTAATGTTTATTTCTAGGTTTTTTGGATAAGGAAACCCAAAGTGCCTTTTCTGATTTTCCTTAAGAGACTGGTCCTTTACGGAATGATGAAGAACTTTCCAGCTGGAACATAGCCAAAGATTTAACCTGAATAGTGCCAGTTTATCTTCATTTTAAAAAAAGAAAAAAGAAAGCAAAAGCAAAGCCTTGGTACTACAGTGGTTTAAAGCACCCTGTTATTAACACAGCTGCCTGCAATTTACTGCTGGTTCGAATCTCTCCAAGGCTCAAGGTTGACTCAGCCTTCCATCCTTTCTAAGGTAGGTTAAATGAGGACCCAGTTTGTGGGGGCAATAAGCTGACTTTGTATAAATATACAAAAGTATGAAGGCTATTGCTTATTGCTTAATGCACTGTAAGCCGCCCTGAGTCTCCGGAGAAGGGCGGCATATAAATCAAATTTAAAAAAAAAAAAAAAAAAAAAAAGCAAAACAAAACAAAACTGGGAAGCCATTGGAAGAAGTATCGTGGTGAAGTTTGAAATTATTCCCCCTACCTCGTACATGTAAAAAAGCTTCTTCAGAGGAAAAAAATCCTGGAGCTATTTCTCTGGTAAAAATAGTAAATTCCATTATCCAATGGATATAAACTAGGTAATGAATTGCACATAACGTTAACCTGTACATAATGTTCCAAGAAATATATCAAGTAGATGTTCCAGCTTATTAGATAAAATTGTGAAACTTTTAATATGTAAAATCAGATATAATTCGATAATAGGTTTTTATTGGTATATTACATAGGATAATTCATAAGGTGAAGCCATGAATTCTCTTCCTAAATTCTCCTCATTTATCTTTACTTGCTTAATCAATTTTTTAACCTCAATCATCCAGTGCTGTTCAGTGTATTCTTAATAAAACATTTTTTCTCTGGCTTCTTTATCTTAAAGCAATTTATTTATTATCCCATTACACCATTCCATTCTTACAAAAGGTGCTTGAAATGACTTATTCTGAATGACATTATGCTATTAATATATTACAGTGGTGGGATTCAGCCGGTTCGGGCCGGTTTGAGTGAATCGGTAGTTAAATTGCTGGTTGGCCCCTCTCCTTCCCTTCCAGGAGTCTCCACGCACCACATTTTGGCTCCCAGGTAAGTGCAGGGAGGCCTACTAGGCTAAAAATGGGGTGCAGGGGGAGCGGTATGCTCCCCCATGGCCCATTTTTGCTCCTAGGAGGCTTCAGGGAGGCCTCCTAGGCCCAAAATGAGGCATGAGGGGTGCGATGCATTACCCTCCCCCGTGGCCCATTTTTGCTCCCAGGGTGCAGGAGGCTGAGTGCTGCCTGTCACACCCCCTGGTCATGCCCACCATGGCCACGCCCACCCAGCCAGTCATTAGGGCAGAGAACTGGTTGTTAAATTATTTGAATCCCACCACTGTATTTTTATACTATTTATCTGCACTCATCAAATTAAGAAGAAGTCATGGAACAAGATGTTAATCAGAACCAAAATGGAAGCCAGAGGCAAGCCTGAAACCAAAGATCAAGAGATCTTATTCCAGAAGAAAGAAACAGGAAGTCTTCCTAGTTTATCTCCCTGGGTGCTGTTTTTTTAAAGACACAATATTCATTCTGAATTCAGTATATATCACTTCATCTACTTTGCTATTTCTATGTGGAAAAACAACTCTGAAAGTTCAAAATGTATAACAGCTTTAATCTGGAAGATACTATGAATCATGTTACTTACTCCAGAATAAAATGGTTCACCAGACACACAGATGACATCTTGTTCTTGAATTGTCAAAATATCTTTGGCTAAGTGCAGCCGCACTTTGAAAGGCTCCTGATTACCATCCTGTAGCAAACAAATCCCTGTCTTTGACTTTAAAAGGCAGAAGAAGAAAAAAGTTTTATTAGTTGTCTAATTGTTTATGGACTATTTATTCTAAGGATCAAAAATAGTTTCCTTTAGTTTTTAACTGGAATATTCAGTAAAACCAATAAAATAAGGTATATCTCAAACGATCCATTAAAATTCTCCCAATTATCAGAAATATTGAAACATGCAAGGCAAAAATTACTAATAAAAGTTTGGAAACTCAGACATTAAGTAACATTTAAATATTGAAAGTATCTGGGCTTCGTACATGGATGAAGGACTAAAACTTTTAAAATGTGATCATAAACTAAAAAACCCTTTTGTAATAGCAGGGCTTATGTTTCAGTATCCTACATAGGCATATAAAATACAACTTGCACATTATTTGATAGAGTAGCAACCTGATAATTTTTTGTTAAAGTTACAGCATTTGATTAATTAAAATTATTAGGATTACTCAATAGCCAAGACCTTAATTGGGATCACAGAAACACTATAAAAAGTTCCACTAATGATCCCTCTGTTTTATTATTATAATCCAGTAAATAACTCTTCAATGTCCAAAAACAAATTCAATACAAGTGCTTTTCAGATTGTAGCCTAGATTTGTGAATTTATTAATTAATTAAAATTAATCCACAGCTATTCTAGAAAGACCAAGGCCCATATGGCTATTAGAAATGTTGTATAACCTACAAGGAAAGAGCCTGGATAGCTCAACAGATAGAAGCACTGTAATTTAACACCAGCTGTCTGCAATTAAATTAAGATCGAATCTTGCCAGGCTCAAGGTTGCCTCAGCCTTCCATCCTTTCTAAGGTAGGTAAATTGAGGACCCAGTTTGTGGGGGCAATAAGCTGACTTTGTATAAATATACAAAAGTATGAAGGCTATTGCTTAACGCACTGTAAGCTGCCCTGAGTCTCCGGAGAAGGGCGGCATATAAATCAAATAAAAAAAAAAAAAAACAGGTTGTAAACTTTCTATTTCAAAACTTTTCTAATTTCTTTTTCTAAAAAAAATAAATTGACTCATTATTTTGCTGATGTTCATCTTCTTTTCATTGGAATTTAAGGGTATGTGGGATTTTCTGGATGGACAGTTTATATGCTTGGAGGGTGCAATGATCTCTGACTTCATCGTCCTTTTCCTCTTTTGAATTTCTGACAGAGATATTCTGACAGAGATATTCAACATCTTACAACCTCTTTGTAGAGTAGCCAGGTGCATAAACATCCAATTATGGAAATCCCATTGGAAGCGAACTGTTTCTTGAAATAAGGAACAAGTTTGTACACCTATTCAGTACATTATAGACTCTAATACTCTTCCTCAACCAGATCAGCCTTCAGTTGTACTGGTTTTAAATACAAGGAAAAGTAGTCCAGTACCCCTGGACTATAAAACCTGCAGTCATTATGTCAGCCAATAAATGTTAAATATTAAGAGTAAATGTTACATTTTATCCATTCCAGCAAATTCATGTCTGAGCATTGTGTGCAGACCTGGAATCAATGTCATGTTCTCAATTTTAGAACTTTATGACTGACGCTGGTTCTTCACACCCCTCTCTCTAAATTTCTTGCTTCTTTCAATTTGAACTTCATGATAGCAACTTAGAAAACAAATATGGCTTTCAGGAAACAGAAAAAAAACAACAACCAGGAATGATGGAAAACAAATACAGACTGACAGTTTAATTCTGTTAATCTCCACCAAATAAGGTTAGCTGGATGACAGAAATGTGTGTTGATCTGTATTTTGGAAGAACAGTTCCTAATTCATATGATGATTTTTTGGCATAACATTTCTTTAAAAAAAAATGTATATAGTTATGTTGTGTTGACTGTATATTCGTCTCCTAGCTAATTACCTTATAAAATCTCCCAAGCAGCTTGATGAAAAAAGCTAGGGGCAAGAATTAAATAACATCTAACTATACAGTAGGCCTAATTAAGCATCACAGTGAAATTAAAATAAGAGTGAGCAATGGGATGCACACAGGCAAAACCTATTCGGAATGAATAAGGAAATCAAGCATGAGAAAAGCAAAAACAAAACACATCTCAGCAAACACAAAAACACAATTCATTGATATGAACCCCCTAGTGTTATTTCACAGTACAATAGCTGCGGCTATACAATACATCCTTAAACTATTATTCCAGTTCTGACTTTAAAAAGCAGTGATTTATATAAATAAGACATGTTTTAGCCTTTAGAAGGAATAGAATTCTAATTTATTTCAGATCTACAATAATTCATGCTGATTATATTTATATAATCTGAAATTTTTCTGGCAGAAATTTTTCTGGCAGCCAGCAGAGTGTTTGCTGGCAGCCAGAAATAATAGCCTAGAAACTAGTGGATTGTGATTTTACTGAACTAGGGCTGCATAAAAATCTTGGTTTACGTAGGAAGAACCTGGCTAAAGAGAAATACACATAAAGGCCTATGAAAACAAAAGAAAACATATATGCATGCATGGAGCTTGACCTTGACATTTAATTATCAGTAGCATCGATTTCTGATCCCACTTTGCAGACACACTAATTTAATTTAATTTAATTTAATTTAATTTAATTTAATTTATTACATTTCTATGCCGCTCAACTCCCAAGGGACTCTGGGCGGCTTACAGCAAAAATAATGCGAACAATGAACATAGAAAAATTATTTAAAAACATTATAAAAACATTTTAAAAAACATTAAAAGCCCATGCACACCGTTCATGGCCAGATCTCGCAAGATTGCAACAGCGAGATCAACGGCCCCAGGCCTGCCGGAAAAGCCAGGTCTTCACCGCTTTCCGGAAGGCCAATAGGGTGGGGTAGTCCGGATCTCAGGAGGTAACTGGTTCCAGAGAGCTGGGGCAGCCACAGAGAAGGCCCTCTCCCGCGAGCCCGCCAGCAGACACTGTTTAGCTGACAGGACCCGGAAGAGACCAACTCTGTGGGATCTTACCGGATGCTGGGAGCTACTTCAGGGATATTTAGAAGAACACATCCTGGGCTTTTGTCTTTTTTCACTTTTTATAGTAGCTTGCTAATTCAAAACTGTTTGTAATTATCTGAATAGTTTCTAATCATCTTATTCCATTCTTATTCAAATTTATCCATTATTCTAAGTCTACTTCCTTTTACTTACACTCTCAAACTAGAGAGATATGGAAGTTGCATTACATCATGTCCTCATGTATGCGGTTTTATGAGTTCTGTCCTTTATTGGTGATGGAAAGGAATTTCTCTATACATGTACCTCATACATGAAAGCATGACCTAATATAATACCTGTATCTCCAGTCTGGGAGTTTAAGAAAAAAAGTATGCTATATCGAGTATTTTAAAGATGGCCTCTATATATTCCACCTACCAACACTCCTGAGTTCCAGAGCCTGAAGACCTTCTAAAACTAATGCACTGCCTATAATCACATAAAAAATGCAATGACCCATGAGTTCAATTCCTCATACAGGGAACTGACAGATGAGCCTCATATAAATTAAAGCTCATATTCTTTTGTTTTGGGTTAATGCTAATAAATTCATTATTAGTCATACTTAACACTTTTTTAAAAAAAAATTCTAGCATTATTTATAATTAGTTCTTAATGATGCTAGAATATGGAAAAGAAGGAAGTGGAAGATTAGGAGATAAATGTAAAAAAAGCTAGGTAAAGAAAATGAAAAATAAAGGCTTTGCATACCACATTCATAGTCCAATGGTCAGCATGGAATTAAAGGGGATAAAAAGAATGCATGCATAAACGTGTCCATGAACACATAAAGAGATTTTTTTTATGGTTCATTGTTTTCTTATATATATATATATGGTTATAATTGTAGATATGATATTAAGTGAAGTGTAGCCCTATTAAAATCATCTTTGCATTTGTATGAAGCTTGATTTTGTAAACACAAAAGCATTCAAAGAATGGAAGTTTGAGAAGTCGCTTGTCCCTGCCCTGGCTATGAAGCTGACAAAGTTTTGCTTTATTTTTAAATATGCAAATCTCCATTTAATAATTCATATAATACCCCACACAATGTTTTTTTAATGAGAATAAGCGAGATAAAATAAGTACATATGTACATGCTTAAGTTAGAAAAATTTGCACTACCTCTTCACATGCAGTCCTGAAATCCATGTGCTATGGCACCAAGAGATAATTGTCTAAAAGAAGGGGAAAAAGATATTTAATAATAATAATAATAATAATAATAATAATAATAATAATAATAATAATAATAATAATAATAAATGAAGACAGCAAAGGAGAAATATGCCCAAATTTGAGGTATTCTAACAGTTATACATTAAATACCATTTAAGGCTAGCTAAATGTCTATTCTCAATCATCCAGGTCAGGGCTGTCCCAAAGATGCTTTTCAAAAGGCAACTGGACTTTCTTGGTTTTTTCCTTGAAAACATTTCACTTCTCATCCAAGAAGCTCCTCCAGAACTGAAGAAGCTTCTTGGATGAGAAGCGAAATGTTTTCAAGGAAAAAAAAAGAAGAAAATCTAACTGCCTTTTAAAAAGCACCTTTGGGTTAAGGTAGCTAATTTAAAACTACCTCCAAATGAATTTGCATACGAAATATCATCCCACATTCTAATTTTGCTTATAAATGTAAGCATACAGGGTTATTCTATTTCAGTACAAAATAATTTTTAATAATGTAAATGCCTAGAAGAAAATCTGAAATATTAGTAAAAAACTGAATGGTATTAAAAAGAAAAAAGGAAAGGATAATAGAAATAACCTTTTTGTATATCTGTGTACTGGAAAAGCCAAAACAGTGCATCTATTTCCATCTGCATACTTAGTGTAAACGAGTGAGGTTTGTATTTATGGAAATATCTGCCACATTATTTAATTTTGCACACAGTTTTCATAATCAAGAAACAGTGTGAGCATATAAAACCTCCAGACATGGCTAACAAATAAACCCTTTGTATTATTATTTTTATTTGTTTTGTTTTATTGTTATTTTAATGGTTTTAACTGGTTGCTTATTGTACATCACCCAGAGTTAACATTTGTGAGACATCGAAAAAATAAATCAAAATACTATGAAATCGGTTACTATGAAATAAGTGTGAAAATGATAGCACCACCAGACAAATTTATTGAGAAAAAAAGTTATATCATGAAATAAAGCTTGTCATTCAAACAGTTGAGGCTATTCAAAGATTGTGTTCGGAAATGAATTAATCTGTAAAGTTCCTTTGATTGCAGTTTTCTGGAGCTGAACCCTGCTTTCTATCTGAAATTTCATCAGATTACAGAGGAATTTCCTGTACTTTTCAGCCAGTGACTTTAATCTTTAGGACTGGGATCACACCTATCAGCTTCCCATCCTAAATTGAAATTCACTATTACATTATTTATATTTAATTAAAAATGGAAATAATGCAATTTTTAAAAAAGCAAACTAATAATACAAATACATTATATTTCAGAGTATCAGTTTAACAAATATTGAAATAGTTTAATTATCAATCTTTTACTTTTCAAGCCATATACACTAAAGTAAAATACTTTGAGTAAAATACAAATCACATGCTAGAAAGCTTGCTTCTGAGCTAAAAACATCAAAAAAGGAATGTACACCAGATTACTGCAATGCCATAGCTAAAACACATGCACAATGCACAGTGCATCTTTCAAAGTCTACACATTTTGCAGATACTGTAATTATTTTGAATACATACAAGTGTAAAATTTTGAAGCTATAGTATAAAAAAATAAAAACAGAACAATACAAAATATTCATTTTTGTAGCATATTATACTGATCTAATTCACTATACTACATTAAGAATATATGTGGCCATATGCCCCAGTCATACAGATAGTCCTTACTTAACAACCATTTGTTCAGTGACCATTTGCATATACTGTAATTATTTTGAATACATACAAGTGTAAAATTTTGAAGCTATAGTATAAAAAAATAAAAACAGAACAATACAAAATATTCATTTTTGTAGCATATTATACTGATCTAATTCACTATACTACATTAAGAATATATGGGGCCATATGCCCCAGTCATACAGGTAGTCCTTACTTAACAACCATTTGTTCAGTGACCATTTTAATATAAGTGCTGAACCACAAGCGGTCCTTGTTTAATACAAGTGCTGAACAACTGTGGCAGCATACCAATGTTCATGTGATTACAATTGGCCACCTGGTGACCATCTTAAAATTATAATGTCACAACATCCTGCAGTGACATCATAATTTCTGATCGCCTTTTCTGACCTTCATTGCCAGCTTCCAACAAGCTAAGTATTTGGGGAATCAGAAGGAGGTAGGAAATGGTGACTATGTGACAGTGTGCTTAATGGCATTGCAAAATTTGCTTAATAACAGCAACTGGAAATGCAGGAACTGCTGTCTCTAAGCAGCACAGTCACATAATGCTGTGTTTTTACGACCCTGTAACTCAGTAACCAAAATTACAACTGTTAAGTTGGACTACCTGTAATATTATATATACCATATTTTCCGGCGTATAAGACAACTGGGCGTATAAGACGACCCCCTACTTTTCCTGTTAAAATATAGGGTTTGGGCTATACTCGCCGTATAAGACTACCCCTCTTCCAACGCACACCAAATAAAAATTAAAAAACATCAGATTTGATTTCAATATGGTAATTTTAATTCAAATGCTTATGACACGCAGGTACTTAGCAGGAAATCTGTCACTTATAAACATAAGGCTGTTTGTCATCAAACGTCAACATAAAACAGTGCAATTGGATTAAACTTTTCCTAATTCACTCTAAAGCTGAAAGGAAGGATAAGACAATAAACCCATGGGAGCTGTTTTCTAAGCTGTCAACCAAACTGGAACTGATGATGATAGGAGGAAGATAACAAACAATAGAGAGCCAGTGCCGGGCAAGTCCCTGGCGAGTCAGCAACGCCCATCATAATTGCAAGCTATTTTTACAGGTTTTGCTGGCGTGACAGTTTCCCTTTAAAAGCCTTCAAAATCCTCCTGTTCGTCATCTGATATCATAAGAACATCAATGACATCTTGTGATACATTTGTAAGGCAGTCATCATATGGATCTAATTCCGTATCAGATGGTGTGGTCTCAGCTTCGACTTCCTCTTCATCTTGCCACAAGTAGTCGTCCTCCATACCATCTAATGAATTTGATATGCCACACTTCTTGAAAGACTTGATTACTGTTTCTGCATCAATATCATTCCAGGCTTTTATGACAAACTTGCACAAAACATCCAACTGTGGAGCACGCATGTTTCCTCCTTTTGTGAATGACTTTTCACCGCTAACCATCCACTCATTCCACTGTTCTCGAATGCGATCTTTAAATGGCTTGTTTAGGCACACATCCAGTGGCTGTACCAACGATGTCAATCCTGCAGGAATAACTGCCGCATCTGTGTTTATTCTTGCAAGCCTTTGCTTGGTGCTGGAAGTTAAATGAGCCCTGAACATATCCCACACCAGTAGACTACGTTTTTGAATAAGTCCACCTGGTCGCCTGCTCCATACATTATCAAGCCATAGCTTTACCCCTTCTTCATCCATCCAGCCTTTTTCATTCACATGTACAAAACAACCAACAGGGAACTTTAGTTTCGGCATTGTTTTTCTTTTAAAAATAATCATTGGTCTCAGTTTGGAGCCATCAGCTGTGCATGCTAGTACCACTGTAAAACTGGACTTCTCATGTCCTGTTGTTTTAATTAAAATTGTTTTTTCACCTTTTGGATGGACAGTTTTATTTCCAATCATATCAAAATTCATTGGAGTTTCATCCATATTTCCGATACTACTTAATGCATAGCCATGTTTCTTGCGCTGTTTTATTACATATCAATGGAAACTATTTACTTTGGCATCTGTAGGTAATTTTTGTGCAATTTTTGTCTTTTGCCTCAGAACCAAATTATGCCTTTCCAAGAATCTAGTACACCAGGATACAGTGGCCTTAAATCTGTTGCTGTGATCTGGGTTAGATTTGGCCCACTGAAGTGCAAACAAACGTATTTTATTTCGTGTCACTACATAACCGTTTTGGCGATGCTCATTCACCATGTCTGCTACATGTTTTTCGAGTTCTGGCCAATGTGGGGTGCCTCTTCTTAATGCACACTTACCCCTTGGCATACTCTTTAATGCTTTTACATTTGCTTTCCAGTCCCGAACCATCTTTTCTGTTACTCCATATTGTCTTGCAGCAGCACAGTTATTATGTTCCATGGCAAAGTCTACAACTTTGACTGATGATGCTACAGGAGCGCCGACAACATTGACAGGAAGCTGTGCCGATCTAGTCAAGGCTGCATGCTGCTGAATGCTGGAACCAGCTGGTTGCTGAGCGGAGCTTCTCCCAGGCATCTAGGGGGATATTACCGATGCTCCGACTTCCCCAGCTGACCCCCACTGATGGCGAGCCCCACCGGTCTGGGGAAGTCAGAGCGTCGGTAATATCCCCCTGGATGCCTGGGGGAAGCTCCGCGCAACAACCAGCTGGTTCCAGCATTCCAAGGCGATTCCAGCGAGGTCCACGGTGAAAGCGGCGCCGCGGTCGACCTGGGCCAGCGCCTTGCACACCTGGCTCTGCGTCTCCATTATGAGAAGCTCCATGCGACTTCACATGTCTCCGCCCCAGTCGCGCAGCTCTCGCAATCCGCTCACCGGAGGAGCCATGAAGCGCTCGCACCGCCTTGCCAGATCTTCATCGTCCTCCTTTCCCCACGGCTTTTCCGGTTGTAATTGCTGCTGCTGGTGGTGACCCGAATTCCGGGATAGAGTGGGGACGCATTCCTTTCTCTGGGCCGCGCACTGCCTGGCATCTCTTGTAGGTTGGAACTAATTTGGAGTACAGCTTCCCCTCAACGTTGCCGGTGCTCCCAAAGTGTCATCGGTCAGCGCCAGCAACTCAGATTCAGGTACCCGGCGTATAAGACGACCCCCGACTTTTGAGATGATTTTCCTGGGTTAGTTGTCTTATACGCCGGAAAATACGGTATTTGGTATCGTTAACACAGATTAAACTATATTTTTGTCAGGCAATAATATATACTAACTGAACTCACTTTAAAAAAGGTCTTCATTATTATCTGTTAATTCTGTATACTGAAAAGAAATAAAAGCTGGAAGACAGAATAATCCATCAGTCTAAAAATAAAATTAAGTCATATAGTCTGACCTTTAACTTTTCCAAGGTCCCTCTTTTAGTAAAAGAACTAAGAAAAAACAGAAAAAAAGTTGCAATATGACAAATAGACTTACACATTGCTATTTCAGTTTCATTTTCTTAGCTATCACTACTGTGTACAGATTCTATTTCTTCCAAGATGGAAAGTTCATTTTTATCCTCTTGGTAGACTTCCAATCAGAAAAATAAAGGTTTGCTCAGATTGAGTCAAACTTTCTGCTCAAATAAATCCCCTCTGGTGAGGATTGTGATACTGTGATACTGTAGATAAAAAAATTATGTTATGAGTTGTTAGAAAACATTTTGGAAGAATCAAAGGTCAGCAATATATGAGCACTCTGTCTTGTGGCATTTATTATTCTAAAAGAAAGTATTTCATTGGCAGGTTGTTTTTTTGAAATTCAATTTTTCAGTCCATCCAAGGTATTTTTCCAACTGTAGTGCAATAAACCCACTAACAGTACAACCACCACCAACAAAAACTGAACAGTATTGTAAGAACATTTGTAAAAAAGAGAAGACAAATATCAGTGCAAACTGGCTGCAGGATCTGGAGCAGATCCCAGAAATCTTCCAGAACAGAAAGCAGTCACCATCACAGTAGCAGAAATGCAACAGTGAGTCACAAACTTGAAGAGCTGGACATTACCTGACCCAGACTTGATCCAGACCTACTGGCTAACAGCAGTACATGAATGGCTAGCAGCACAGATGAACCAACTGCTAGTAGAAGGCTTCCACCAGAAGGCTAACACAAAGAAGGTGCTGATCATAAAAGAGCCTCATAAGGGAATCCCCACCATTCAACTACTGGTAATAACTTGCTTCCCCACCACACGGAAAGTCCTATCGGCACTAAAGCTGCCAATTTGCATGTGGGCTAGCAGATGAACCCAATTCAGAAGTGCAAAGGGAACAACGCCAAAGGCTCAGAACAATTATATCACCTTCCCAAAATATGCACCTATTTATTTCTTATATTTTTAAGAATTCTTATATTTTTAAAACATTTTTACCCATTTATTATTTTATGTAATGTATTTAAAATATGCACCCTCATTTAGTGTTCTGAGACACCAAGAGAAATAGCCAAAACCAACACGATACTTATGTAGCCAGGTAGCTACAGTAGTCAAAAAGCTATACTGTATTGCAATTTTACAATTACACTTCACATATTTTGATTATGTTTGGATAGAGATTGTTCAGAAAAGCCAACATATTACTGTATAAAGCTGTATAGCAACAGCTTTCAAAGCCAAGAATATAAAATTGCTTCATGCAAAAATATTTACATTGAGGACATATTGCTGACTACTGGGGGTTAGTTGTGAAATAATATTATACTGCAACTATCTCATGTCAATTGTGTCTGCTGTTTTATTAGTTAATGAACTCTCCAAATCTTCATGGTTTGGTGAAATTATTTTTTAAACAGGTGAGTCACAATATGTTATGTAGGAATGTGGAAAGAATTGGCTCTCTTCTCAGCCCCAACTTAGTACCAACTTTCAAGTCATCAAAAGGAGAATATTACAAATGGAATATACAAAATTTGAGATTTTTGAGGCAGAATTTTTAGACAGTGGTAGCAGCATATGGCAATTCCTAAATAAAAATGAACTGCTGTATTCTCATTTTTCTTCTGTCTTCCATCTGACAGACACTCAAGTTTTCAAGAATAGCAGAATCATTTAACTCATCTCAGATGGGATGTGCAAATAAACAACACCGAATAGGCAGCTTGATAATTATACTTGACAGTCCCTTGGCAGACAACTTTTATATAACACTGAAAAAGCATTTTAAAATACACAATTAAATCATTTTTGTTGCAAAGGGAAATCAATGGCATGCTACTGTGTGCTCCTGGAAGCAAAGCTTTTTTAATTATTATTCACTTATATAAATAGACTTGTATCTAGATTTCTGTAAAGATCAAAGTTTCTTGTAGTCAAAAGGAGAACTGGGATGAGATTGAAGTTTCCCAATGGAGGAAAGGATGAGATTGTGTGGTTCCTTCTTCCTCCTATGGGTTATCCCAGTACCGATTTCCACACTGTTCAAATGTCTTATAGACATTTGGAAAAGCAGCATCTATGCTATATAGCAAAGAAAAGCCTTTGCCCTAAAGATACAGTGTGCAACACAAGTAAGTCATTAAGATCATGTAATTATGAATTTGACCTTAAAACTGCTTTGCTATGAAGGTCACATTACTTAAAAGCAGGATAATGTATCAACTCTATTTTGGTGAAGTTGCATTGCTGTTGTTGTTTATTGGATATTGGCTATACAGAAATCTTACATGCAGTTCTAAGGGTTCTTTCTTTTCATTATTGCACAAGAAAATAGCACAAAAGAACTTCCCAATAGATTAATGCTTTCACATATTCCTATCCTGTAAATTGGAGCATAATACAAATGAAATACTGTCAGTGGTTAAACCTTGTCAGCACAACCCAAACAAGCAAAACTAAATTCTGAATTTTCACCCTCAAAGGGTGAACTGAATTATTGAATAACATATATATTATTAAGAGAGGCTAAGCAAATGAGAACACTGAACACTTGACAGAAATATATTCTTGTAAAAAGACTACATATAGACAACTTTCATTATTTGTTTTTAAAAGCTTGAAATGCAAAAATGCAAGCAGTCTGCAATCTGTTTTGTGTTATATTCACGGTATGCCTAGAAATAGTACAATATATCTTATAGAGTGGTTCACAAGCAGATTTGCCAAGCCTTTGTTTTTGCTGTCAGTCTGATCTCTATTATTTTCAGTCTTTCTGTCATCACTGCTCAGATTTTTTGCTTCCTGTTTGTATGGCCTGGCATGGTGGCTCAGTGGACATGGATAAAAAGGTATCTTTGCTGCTGCTGTTGCTGCTGTCATGGCTTTTTTATTGTTACCATCTTTGGTTTGTACTCAGTCTGTTTTCTGATGCTTCTCTTGTGTTAAATGCAAGATTGGGGTAAAATAGACCCTAACAGACTAGAATAAAAGCAGATGTGAAATCCAGCAGGTTCTGACAGTTTCTGGAGAACCAGTAGCGGAAATTTTGAGCAGTTCGGAGAACTGGCAAATACCACCTCTGGCTGGCCCCAGAGTGGAGTGGGAATGGAAATTTTGCAATATCCTTCCCCCAGGAGTGGGCAAAGAATGGAGATTTTGCAGTATCCTTCCCCTGCCACGCCCACCAAGCCATGCCCACCAAGCCACACCACAGCCACCAAGCCATGTCCACAGAACTGGTAGTAAAAAAAAATTGGATTTCACTACTGAAACACACGTGTGTGTGTGTGTGTGTGTGTGTGTGTGTGTGTGTGTGTGTGTGTCACAGATACCTTGTTTGGAAAGATGAATAGTACCATCTGGTCTCAGGTTCTCCCAAGGTTTCTTTGTTCAGAAGTAGAGATATAAAGGATATGGAGACACAGGACACAAGTAGCAATTTGTCTCACCAAAACAAAGATTTCTAAATGTGTGCCTCAAGTTGGGTGATTAAAACAGAAATAGGATCCTGATAGTATAGAATCACCAATGGCCTTTCTAACTAAGCTGAGAAGGACCCTACAATTGTTTTATGTGAGGGCTTAAATATTTTTGTTGACAACCGTTTTTTGAGGAAAAGTTCAGAAGGTCATGTCCCCCATGCTTAGTTATAAATTTATCTCAAATAATATCTCCCCCCACTTGTTACACATTGAATTTGCTTTTCTGCACTGATGAAGGTGCTCCTTGAGTGAAGTAACCAGTTTTGGTTCATTTGTCATGGATGGATCATCAGCTGGTTAGCTACAGTAGATAAATATTTCCTTCTTCTGCAGAGGTACAGGATTGTTTTTTTTAAAAAAAAATTATTGAAAGTTATTAAAAATTACAGAAAAAAAAGTATAACAATATGGATAGAATTACTCTGATTTCTCTTCAGATCGTATAAATCTTTCACCTTTTATAGGATTGGTTTTTCAGGACTGGCTGCAATGACTTATTGCTGTTGGGGGAAGAGGAATTTTCAAAATTCAATGTAGGAAAGCTTGCTGATGTGCCAGACCTTGCAGTTAAGGCACTGCTGGAATATCAAGCTATCCTGGGCAATTAATCAATTGGCTCCTAAAGATATTATGTCAACTCACTGGTCATAGGTCTGCTGAAGAACTGCAGGGAATGAGGAGTGTACATTTTTGATTTTATAATGGTGGCATAAAACCAAAAGGAGAAATGAACACCACGAAACACATAGAGCAACCTATGCCATGGCAGTGAAGGAACAGAAAAATATTCCCCCCTCTTCCCCTGTTTTTTAACAGAAAATAATCCAAGCAGGTTTTTCCAGGTAGTTCAAAGATTGACATAGTCTTTTAAGAGCCTTTGAACTGTTGAAAATGTCACTAAGGTACTGAATGAGTTATGGCCATGACCTGCATTTTAAATTCCATTTGCCAGGTACCGGCTGAGAACAATCATGTTAAGGAGACACTGTTTGATATTCATGCCTTCCTTCCAAAGGTAGTGCCACCTGCCTTGAAGAAATCCCCATGTGAAAATAGTCATCACCCATCTCAATACATGTACAATTCTACATAGCAGTTAAATCCAGGTTTGTGATATATAATTCAAAAATGCATTCACATATTTAAACCACAATGTTAGTTGCAACACTATATTAATAAAAATAAGGATGCTGAACTAAAATAAGGGCAACAAGGCCATATCATTTGAGTTAGTGTTCTCCTCACCCATTTTACACTTCTAACTTAATGAGATGTCTGGTGACATTTAAAAAAAGACTGTGCATGTGGGAAAATCAAAGCATCATCTGTAATCTACATGTCAGGCTTGACGGATGCATATTTTTACATTAACCTTTAACAGGGAAATTGGACAATATCTTACACAGTCAACAGGATCTTCAGCAGCCTTCAAAATCATAGTTATATAAACCTCAGTGAAGGAGGGTGAAAATATCTTATTTCAAAAGACTTCATTGTGGAGCTCCAACATTATTAGGGCAAAGAACTACAATACATGTCTTCTGCTTTTTCATGAGATAAGCATTTTGGGTTTTTTTCTATACCATATAGTTTTGGTATCTATTAAATCTTGTAGAATTAAGGTACAACCAAATAGTTGAATGATTTATGATTTTATGGAACATTTGCATTTTACTGTATTTAAATGGATCTTCTCTTGCAATCTTGCGTTATTTTTTAAGTATTTTAAAATTGTTTTAATTGTTAGTTGTATGCCACCCAGACAACACATAGTCTGAACATGATCCACAACTAATGGTTAAAAAAACTAAAAGCAATGCATGAATGCCTAGCATCAGAAATGAACCAGCTGCCAGCAACAGGCTCTTACCCACACTTGCTAATACCAGGAAGGACAGTGCTCATTATACAAGATCTCCACAAGGGAACAGTAGCATCCAACTTCTGATAATAACCTACTTCCCCAACACATGGAAAGTCCTATCAGCATGAAAGAACGTAAGGACTAGCACATGAACCCAACTCAGAAATGCAAAGGGAACACCACCAGAGGTTCAAAACACAAGATGCTCTTAAATAGAGCAGTCATCCAACACTCAAGGTCTAGGAACACCAATCTGACCACAGACTGCATTGATTTCAAGAAACCCTACCAATTCTTAGAAGGACTAAAAGACAGCACTGAGGCACTGATTGTAACAGCACAAGAAAAGGCACAATATCAACAGAAGCAGAGGTCTACAAGTCTGGAAATAGACCCAAGATGCAGAATGTGCGTGCAGAGACACCTCAGAGACAATCTAACATATAGTGGCAGGGAGTAAGATGCAGGCAGGTGCAAGATTCACTAAACTGCACAAAGAAGTAGCTGGCTTTATATATAGGAACATTTGCACAGAATATGGGCTAGAACTCTTCCACAAGTCCAGATAGGGGAGTCCACAATAAGTCATGAGAATAAGAGGGCTAAGATCCTGTGAAGATTTGCTAAAATATTTCTCTCCATTTACCCTGAAAATTGGGGAATATGGTTCTATTTCATTTATTCTGATAAAGCTTTGTTCATTAACAGTTGAAAGATACCACTACAAAGAGTAAACTATATTTTTAGCTAGAGATAAATTTCACTCTGTCTTGGTTTGCAAGAACAAAGTAATAATTGATTTATGAGTAAGAACATATGGATGATTAGTCTTATTTACTTCTTGGTGATATAGAAGAAATTTTTGTGCCCTTATGAAGAACTCAGATTAGTCTATTAACCTTTGTTTTCACTTTTTCAAGAAAGAAAACCTAGACATTGAATTATGCACAGATCCCTAATGCTCGTCTATCCATTTAAGATTAGTATATACATCCATTATGAATTAAAAGCCCTTGCCATTATTAAAAATTATGTTGAGCATAATTTCTACTGACAAAATGGAAACGAGCATTATGAGCAAGTCACATTTAAGGCACATTTAAGACTAGATTATCTATTTATGTTATTTGAAAAATATGTTGTCAAGCTACATAAGGGCACATGTCAAAATGTCAAACAACATTATTAAGAAGGTAATGACCCTTTGAATCAGAGCAATATCAGCATCCGTCAAATTGTAACTGCACATGTTCATGCCTGAAACAAATAAAATTCAGTTCAAGATACAAATATAAACATATTCAACAGTAGAGATCAAACATTAGACAAGGTGATAAATGTGAAATACAGCTATACATAATTCAAACTACCGACCACTATGCAGTGATTGCTAGTAGAGGAAGACCATACAAAGCTATTTCCAAAGGTCTCTAGCACTTTCATAGGACTGGAACTAACACAGGTACTGAAAAGAGTTTACAAAAGAACACAAGGTATTTTATACTGTATGCTTAGTAAATGTATGCCCACCGTTCTCCCAAAGTAAAATGAAGCTTCCCTTAAATTATATATAAATTCAAGGTCATGTATAATCTAAATTTAAACAAAACACATGGAAACATGGAAAACAAATCAATTTATATTTGGAATCCAACCCTAAACTTTCACAAAATAATAAAATCAAAATAAAACCAAAATATAATCTTGATCAGCACTCTGGTACAAAATAAAATTGCCTATACAGTATTTTAAGAAACATAAAATACAAACAAACAAAACAAAACAGATAATACAGTAGAAAGATGTGAATCAGCATCCTTTCAACTTTCAAAAACTTCTTGGTCAGATTTTGCTGCCTTTTCATTTTACAGTATCTCATAAATTACTCTCCTCTAATGTAATTATTCTGATTCTTCTCCATGATGATTGATTCTTTTCTTTTCTTTTGGTTCTTATTTCAAAGCACTGAATATTTCTGTGGCAGATTTCATTCTATTTATTTCCTCCATTTAAAATAATACCTTCCTTACAATCTTACTTGCCTCTTCTGATTGAATCTCTCTTTTTTTGTCATAGTTTTAATGAAATCAGCCAGAATTGAGGTCATCCATGTTGATTTGTGTCCACCACCACCCCAAAAAAACCCTTCACATTCTTCACATTAAATTTATGAACCATGAAATAACTATTTGTGTTTATGGTGAACACTTTAAGTAAGCTATTATTAATACAAATTATTTTGAAAACAATTACTTTGTAATGTTCTACATTCACCAATCTTTTTTGATCCCAAGGTCAATTCTTGACTTCCTTCTGTATTTGTATCATGAAATTGATTCGTGTTTTACTGAAAATGCTGTATCTTCCTGCTCTTGATTTAATTGTTATCATAAGATTTCACTTTGCAAAAATCAAGGCAAATAAATTAACTAGTAGCAATAAACTGATGCTTTCAGCTTCAGGGACATGATACTTAAATACTACACACCCAGTCCAAGCTATTCTTTGCAGGAGATCTACTAACACAATGAACTGTAACATACCACTTGAAGATTAGGTAAAGCAGGACCAACAGGAAAGCTGGCAGCCATTCACAGACTCTTTCAATCATGATTCTTGATGACTTTTTATGGGCAAGCTGAAAAAAAGGATAGAAAAAAACCAAGGATGTATTAGTTAATTATCACAGGAAATAAGAAAACAGAAAAGAACTGATGTTTTGTATATTGAAGAAAATGTTACATCCCATTGCATGGGAGGAAAAAATGATGTGTCAATTGTGTTAAGAAAAAAATGGATCTATACTGTAACACAATGCCCGATATTGTTTTGGCGAGTTATCATCAAATTCAGAGAAGCAATGCTGAACAGTTTAAGACAATATTATATTTAAGTCTGTAATAAAATGCACTACTTCACTTAGAATTACCTCTCCTGGCCAGATGTTTGATCTATCTAGGGCACTTCACTGATGAATGACACTCTTTTTTCAGGCAGGCTTTTTTCAGCTGGAGATGCACAGGAGTTCCCAAACAGATTGCACGTAGCTCATCACTTTTCAAGGTAAATAATACACATTATGTTCAGAGTCTAAAATTACCTAATTGTACCACTGACACTGTTTGCTTATTAATCAGCTCCATTTTCATATGTTTCACTGCTAGGACTTTACTTTAATTGCTCCTCTGCCTATCCTCTCAACTTCACTATAACTATGATTTTTTTTCTGATAAATAACTAATTGCTTTTGCTTGGTGTTATAAGGAATACATTGTTAGCAAGTTACTTCTTTTAGTATTTTTAGAAGAAAACTAAAAATTAATTTTTTTCTCAGCAGTATGACCTTAGAATTTAAAAAATTAGAAACATTTTTCTTTTAATGCTTTAGACTCATTAATAACAGTTTATCTCATATCAGTTATTATATTTGTTATCTTCTATTTTTAACTTCACAGTGCGTGTTTGCGCATGTCTCTGTGTTTGCATCTTTGAATTAGTCTTGACTCCTAGCAACTATCTTGACAATTCTCTGCTGTTTTCTTGGCAACATTTTTGGAAATGTTTTGCTCCTGCTTTTGCTGAAAGTTGAAAGGGAATGACTGGACCAAAGTTAATCAGCTGGTTTACATACGTAGGGCAGGACTATAACTTACACTCTCCCAGATTCTAAACCAGTGCCCTTAACCACTAAGCCAAACTGGTTCTCAATTTTACCTAAGGCCTCAATTCATTTACATACCCATCAATTTATTCTTTTTTAGAGGAAATAATATTATGCAAATGAGTAAGGTATAGTAACACAAGGAAATTAGGAAATAAGAAACAGAAAAGGAAAGCTACCAACACTATTACCTATATATCCCCATACATTTTTAACCTTGCAAACCATCACTGTTTCTGACATGCCTATATTCTGATTCATACATTGTGTAATATTATTTAAACTTCTCCCATTTTTCCAAGAATCTCATAAATTCCATGTAGCTTTGATTTGTTTGATCTTCCCTTTCTTTTTCTTCTTTTGATATTTCATTCACTTGTTCTATATTTATTTCTTCATTATATCTTAGTCTTAGTCCAAAACACCAGAATAGCAAAGGTGAGAATGTATCAGAACCAAATTATAGAACCAAGGCAAGGAAGATTTTGAAGACAATAATACTGCCCTGCTTCTATTTATTTAGCCAAAAGCTTAATGCCAAGGAATAGATAGTAAACTCCCTTGATACCATAGAATATAAAGTATATTTCCTCTACCTGCCAAATATGAGAGGAAATTTACTATCTGTTACTTGGTATATGCTCTGTCTTTTCATTTGGAGGTCGACTTCATTTGGAGGACAGAGCCATGGTGGCACAGTGGTTACAATGTAGTATTGAAGGCTAACTCAGCCGACTGCCAGCAGTTTGATCCTGACTGCCTCAACGTTGACCCAGCCTTCCATCCTTCCAGGGTCAGTAAAATGAGGACCCAGACTGTTGGGGGCAATATGCTGACCTTGCAAACTGCTTAGGGCTGTAAAGCACTATGAGGAGGTATATAAGTCTAAGTGCTATTGCTATTGCTACTTTCCTTTATCATCTATCACATCTTCTAGCTTTCCACCCAAGCCTCCAAATCAGGGGTGAAATGCTACCAGTTTGCACCGGTTCAGGCAAACCGGTAGTGGTAAAAGCTACCGGTTCGGGAAAACTGGCAGTAAAAAAACTCTACCAGTTCGGGCGAAGCGGTAATAAAAAAAAAGCTACCAGTTCATCCAAACCAGTATTTCCGACAATCAGCTGTGCCATGTAGTTTATATTCTAAACTGTATGGCACAGCTGTTTACTCGCTCGCTGTTCTACTTACCTTGTTAAGCCTTTTTTTTCTTCGCAATGAGCGCATTTGGTGTGCCCTGCGCATGCGTGCACACAGCATGTATTTGGTACACGCTGTGCATGCGTTCTCGGCATGCTTTTGGCGCATGCACAGGCAGCAAACCAGTGGCAATCCACAGAAGATTTCGCCACTGCTCCAAATCAATGGACATCAAGCATGCAACTCATATCCATATAAACTCTTTTCTCATCTAAGTATATTCTTATGCTTGTAAGTTTTTCCTTGTTATTTTTCTTAAGAAATCTCAAATAAAAATGACCTAAATGTTTCATTTGCTTATGTTTTGCCATATAAAGCTGCACCAATCTATTCAAAGGTTTTATCTACTAGGTAGAGAAGTTCTACCTACTGCTATTCAAATGTGTTGTAAGCCTGAATAGATAGGATTGGTTAAGGGATTCACACCACCTGGAAAAATATATGAGCTGGAAACACCCAAATATGAGCTTTGGACACTAGGAATTCCAGTTGAATTTCATAAACTATTTTAAGTTGCATTGACAGTTTCTCATGTATATAGACAGAAAAACTGCTAGGCTATTGTTGGACAGATTTTTTCACATTTTTTTGCTCATTTCACCAGAGAGCAAATTCCAAGTTTTATCAAACAATATCATCTTGTTGGATTGGGGACTTCTGCTTTTTCAGTTGTAATGTTCTTGCTTTTTCCTCTCAAATTCTACGTTTTGATTTCTTGTTAAATGAATTTTGACATTAATATGACCTTTGCTGAGGTTTAGGTCAGTTTTCTACTGTTTTTATTGTATTTTTCTCTACCGTGCATGTATTCTACAAAAAGGCAGATTAGAAATGTGGTCAAATTAAGAATCTTTTTTGTTTTGAAACAAATTACAGTCATACTAGATGTAAAGCATTTCAGACTGAGTCATCATTATTCAAGGTGATGCTTTTGATGCCCTTCACAACTAAATGTTTTCCTAATGTTTTATTTATTTACTGGAACAAAAGCTTGATGTTCAGTTTCATTTCAAAGCTGCAAGCCTCATTCATGCTACGTGAAATAAAAGGTAAAGGTTCAATAGTAACTTCTTTGACCATTTAGTCTTGTACTATAGCCTAATATGTATTCAGTCACAGTGACAAGCAGCTCTCCTGACAGTTACAAGCACTGAACTAAATGAAAGAATCTTCTAATGGACTTATCAGTCCTAGATCTCTTATCATGTTGTATTTCCCTCTTCATTACACTCATGATGCCATATGTTCAATAAGTGCATTTCCAGTACATTCAAAACAATTGATTAAAGACTAGTAGGCCAGGATTTGATGTAATAAAAATTAAAAGTATTGTCCAAATTGTTGAAAAAGCTATTTGAAACTGCTTTCTTCATTCATGCATTTTTAATACAATATTTTAGTCATTTCTTTCAACTAATTCATCTCCAGAAATTCTTAATTATTTAATCAAGAAGAGATATACCAAAAAGGGAATGTAGAATTTTATAAGACATATATAAATATATTAATGATTTAATGATCTCCCCTAAGTGTATTATCTCAAGACAGCTGTGGTTGCACAATTCCTAAAATGCAGACTCTAGAAGTCACTCTTTCACTGGTTAGACTGTCTTCTATAGAATTCACCAAAGAGTTTCAACACAAATGGTCTGCTACAAAATAGTAGCATGTTCAAAAAGAAAAGGTATATAAACATACTCTCAGTAAGTTTTTACCACTATGTTTGAGAAGACTCCTCAAATGGACAAAAAAACCCATTGCTTTTTAGAATAAGTGTCTATTTTATGAGCTGGTTTCCAACATTGTGATTCTTGGACTATATTCCCTAATAATGTGATGGTTAAGAACTTCAGCAAATAGCATTTGAAACGGCACAAGAAACTACCAGTTTGAGCTACAGAAAAATTGTACATGTATCTTCCTTTAGTTTTCATGAAGAAATGGCTCAAAATCAAAACAGTGACATACAAGACTGATCTCTTCAATTGCCATACAAGTATTTGGTTACAATTATTGCAGCTAAAGATGAAGGTATCAGTTATTATATGTAATCAGCATTTCACATACTGACATTGGTTAAGAAAGAAAAGAAACAAGCACTCATATTCCTTTATACAGCTACATAAGAGGAGCTACTGTACATAATATATTGTGGCAGTGATACACAAAAATTCAGAAAATATAACAGAGATGAATATTTCTTTCCTCAGAACTGTAATTTTTAAAAATGAAATGTATTCTAATGACCCACTGTGAGACTGTAGCAAAGCATTTATGGACAAGGCTTTGTGAACATTTAGAATGACATTTTCTATGTTACAATAATTTCATCTTCCAGATTGCCTTGCCAGATAGAGCTACTGAAACATGAATATAGCTCTACCCTGTTGAAACAGATAATACTATTCTTTGTTTCTAATTACAATAGCCCTTTGTAATTTAATAAAGTAAAGAAATAAAACACCAATGAGGATCAAACTTTCAAGGATAGCCTCCAGAACCCATCTCTTTCTTAAACATAATCAATATGCTGCTGGTTTAAGGACAAAATATTAAGTCAATCGTACTTGGTTCAAGCTCCAAAATGTCATGACATTCAAACGTAAAGCAGGTATTTTAACAGTTGTTCAATTCTTAAAAAATAAAAATCACAAGAAAAAGACAAGAAGCTTTAAAGTAAACACAATTATTGGACACTTTTTTTGATCCTAGGAACACCATGCTCTCCATGCAAATATGGCCTTGGAGTCCCAAAAATGAAGGTGGGTATATGAAGGTAAGTTGAAGAGCTGTGCAAACCTTTCTACAATAGGTTGCACTTTGATGGCAATCTCAGTGGAAGTGTTCTCCTTGGAAGTACACACACACACACACACACACACACACACACACAGAGAGAGAGAGAGAGAGAGAGAGAGAGAGAGAGAGAGAGAGAGAGAGAGAACAAACATATAAAAGTTCTTGAAGCATCTAACCCAAACATTTGAGAGAATGCAGCATCTCAAAAGCTTTAATTAGTGAGTTGCAAGGATTGCATCAGACATAATCCCAAAGCATCCCTACAACAGATTGGCCAGTCCTATTAAGTTAAAATCAAGCACAATGTGTAAAAATTGATAATGGGGCATGTCTACTAACCCATTAAAATCACTGGCTAGTGTTTGAGGAAAGGGTCTGAAACGCTTCTCATCTAGTAGAAAACAGGATTGTATGCACTTCTAATAGCGAGGATGCCTTGTTGTAAAAATTCACATTTGGGAGTCATCAATGTAATGATGTAAATTCTGTTTGAAATTAAACAAGGACTCTCCATGTAGATATTACACTGCATCAGTACAAAAGAACTTGTTAGTGCTAAATTCTTTACAGTTGTCTTTTCAGGTTGATTCAAAACAGGTTGTTTTCTTTTATGTTGATTGGTATCAATTTGGCTTCATCTGATTTTCCGCGATGAACTTCCATCAAAATGCGCAAATTCAACTATTAAACAGATCCTTACTGACGCTGGGATCAGGCTTCTTTCTTCAGCTACTTCATACGTGGCTCATTAACCTCTAAAATGATTTACTACCAAAGTTCAGGATGCTGCCAATTTAAAGAAAGTCTTTATGCCAAGGCATCTCAGTCCTGGCAGCAGTTTATTTGTACCGAGGTGGCTTAATATGAAGGAAGCAATTACCTATGATGATATGATAGCACATTACTCATTTACTAAGTTCTCATTTACTAAGAGTGAATCCAACTCACTAAGCCAATCTTCACATGCTTTCTGGTTACTAACTTATGCCATAAAATCCCTGTAATTGTTTCAAAATGTTATTCATCATTTCAGCCATAAAATAAAATGTTAATAAAGATTTGGATTGCTACCAGTTGAAAACTAAACTATGGGATTTATGAAAAGTCCAAATAGAAATCCAAGGTTTGAAATTCAAGCCAAGCTTTTACTTAATTAAGCACCAAACCTCTTCGTAATAGGTTTCCACACGGGTCGAGTACATACTTCATTGACTATATATGAAATGTATATATGACAATATATGAAAATGGAGGATATGCACTGAAATTTCTAATATGACAAAAATGGGTCTTGTGTTTTTTATAACATTCTGAATTTTTCCAATTTAGTATTTCTCTCACAGGTATGGAAATCACGTATATGGAAACAACAAAGCTGCAATGTTGAATGTTAGAAAAATTTAACAATCCATCTCAAAGAAACATGTTGATTAAGTCAACTCAAGAGAGCAAGAGAATTGTGAAAGCTATCATCTTCCAAGAACTTTTATTGAGAAATCACAATCCCAATAGCAGTGATTGTATTGGCCAGGAATTCTTGGGATACTACTTTTAGCATCTCTAAGCTGGAGGAAATGATCAGTTGGAATAGACATGTACAGAAGATCATACCAAGGGTTGAGGTTGTTTCCAACTCCACCCTGTTAATTTTAAGAATTACTGGGATATTAAGAAGCTCAAATCTCAGCTTTCTAACAAACTAAAATTTTATGTGATATTAGCTTCAGTCTCTTCCTTCCATTTGTATTATAGGTACAATTCCAATCAATCTATTTAAGCGTGTATATTTTTATTTTCTTCATTTTAAAACATTTGTATGACTGCCCATATTGTAATAACAATCATTAACACCTACTAAA
Source organism: Pituophis catenifer annectens (assembly GCF_029215685.1). NCBI lineage: Eukaryota > Metazoa > Chordata > Lepidosauria > Squamata > Colubridae > Pituophis > Pituophis catenifer. The sequence goes on from NW_027256883.1 coordinate 43,467,594, forward strand.
CAATAAAAATAATACAAGACCAAAAATAAAATCAGCAAATACTGTATAAAAATTCATGGAATCCCAGAATGTGGTATTGATATGGATGATTAATACATTTTAGCATTAAGGAAATCAGAGTAAATGTATATTCTTACTGAAGTAGAACAGATCATTTTGGAAAAATATTCTGAAATGCATTACTAAAAATCACAACTCTGTGTACTGTGCTCTGAGTTTCTATGCACACTAAATGACTTTTTGTTATTATGCTGTCCCCCAAGTAAGATAATAATAATAGGAATACAATGGTTTGTTCTAGCATTATCTGGCTTTATCTTAATAGGAACCATGTCAATCCAACTCTTTTGATAAACATATAAGTTCTTGCAGAGCTTATTTAATATATTTGGGGTTTTTAGGGTGAAGGTCTCTTCTTTATTCCTCCTGCATTTCCTATAACATATAGTTGTTTCCTAAAATTGACAAATTAATGTTTCCCATTTGCACAAATGATTAAAAGGAGAAGGCATAGAAAATGTGATAGGAAAGAAATTAATGAGCTGATCCACGAATCATTAATATTTATGGCTAGTTTAAATGCATCCTCATATAAAACATTGCACTGGTATTAAGTATCATATCATATGCTGCACATGCACATATATCTCTATTGATGCACTAAAATCATCAAAAGCACTATATTTTCTTTATGAGACAGTATTGCACAGTTCAGCAATGCAAAAAGAAATAAGAAAGCATTAGTGACATTTTCCTCTTGTTAAAACATTGTAGATAAGGTTTTTTTTACTGATGGAAATGATACTCTATTATCTCTGATGTGTTGAATATACTAGCAGAGTATATTGTTTTTAATCTTTTTTGTTGCCTGCCTTTAGCTGAAGATATTTCAGAATACTTAGAATTTTTCATTATTGACAAACTAAGAAATGAAATTAAGATTGCAGTTTCTTATGATCCTCGTAAACATAGTATAAGTGTAAAGATTTAACAAAAAATTAGGTGAATTATTTGAAGACATTTTTAACGAAATGTCAAGAAAGATAAAAATGGAAGAATGGAAGACATTAGCATAAGTTTTAATGAGCTGAAAAAGTGAAGGATATTGCTTCACTTTTGGCAGGATATGTCAGAAGGAAAGACCTTTTTTTGAGCTCATCAGAGCCATGGAAAGTTTCTCCTGGTCTCCAAAGCAAAAGCAAATAATAAAACAAGGCAGGTTTCATTGATCAGGTGAACTCTTCATAGGAACTATAACCCTCCCCCACCAAATGGGTAAGGAGGGCACCTTGTCAAATACTGAAAATCCATTGTCAGATACTAAAAATAGGTACAATCTCTCTGAAGATCAGCAAATAATCGTTGAGTTGCAGGAGCAGCTAAAAACATCCAAAGCTGTTATTGCAGTGGGGGAACATTATGCCTCCCCTACACACACAATTGACTTCTTATAGGTAGAGAAGTGACTGCTATATGACTTGGAAAATTATAAACTTCAAATCATTAAAAGCTGTGGGGATAAAGTACAAAGAAGCAAAAGCTGAGGTTCCGTAATGTGACTGATGAAGCAAACTTTCAAAATAATGTTTGCCATACAAAATAATTCTGCATGGTGGAAAAACTAAGGCATTCCAAATATATAATAAGCTCAGAAGAGTGGAAAATTGTAGAGACAAGTATTTAAAAAGACAAATATTTTCCTTCTAAACTTTAAAGCTGTTCTCATCTTATTATTCCAATGGCTGCTCAATCAGCAACTCAATGTCCCCCCCCCCCCATATTACTCTGTCTACATAAGTGGCCTTGTGAACTCAGATAATCCCTGTGCTTCTTAAAAGCACAATTTGTAAACCTTTAACATGAGCTATATTGATTCTCTTAGATAGAAGAATGGGGATGCTACAGATTCCTTCAATAGCATTCTAGAATTCTTAAAAGTACTTGGTGCCAAATATAATTAATTGTAGAAATAGAGAATTGAAAGCTTTCTTGGCTGGCAAAAGCAATGGTGACCTGGTGAGTAGCTAAAAATAGGATAAATTAACTGGCAGGTTAATAAGAAATCTTTTTACTGTCACTTCCTCCTAGCTTCTCTTTTTACAATCTGTACTGTACAACCTATGAGAAAGCACCTAAAATTCTGTTCAATATACAGCTATATTGGGTTATACCAAAAGTTCCATCCAGGAAACAGTCCACACATGGAACTGGTCATGGATCAAGTGGAGTGATCCATGACCAGACAACATGCGTATTTTATCCAAATACAGATCTGAGAGACATGAGAATTAACACACACATGTTTGGGGCAATTCAAATACATGTACAGTTGGGGAAGAACCCCCATCCCTACTGGACTGGATATGTTTCATTTTGGTGGCAGCAGGTCATCTAGATACACAATTGTTAAACAAGAGGGATAGTCAAGCTCCATATGCCATCCTTAGATTATAATGATAGTCATGGGGGGATGACAGCCACATGCAGGGTGAATACAGCATATCTAGGTGGCAATAGAAGACAGAATAGAAATGTCCTGCTTACATGGTAGAAGCAACAAGTAGGATATATATGCCATGTTTTCTTGCTGTCATCATTGTTACTTTCCAATTTAAATGAAGTTTCTTTACAAAAATTCAAAAGAGGCATAAGTGTCCCTTATGAATAGCTTTCTCCCAGAATTATGCAAACTTCTTAGTATTTTTACAAAGATTTCACAGTTCACAAAAGTACTGACATCCCGTTATATAATACAGCAGGCAAAACCTCTTTTCTGAAACCTGGTAAATGGTCAATAGCTTCTGTCAGGCCAGCTGCCACAATGTACACAGAGCACCTTCCTCTGTTCTTGAACAAGATATGTCAGCTAGGATAAAGTCCCCTTCTTTTAGTGAATATTGCTTTTTGTTTTAAAACCTAAAAACAGCTTCAGTTTAAAGGCTGAAATCAAGACAACTTTGTGAAATTAAACATACCTTCAAATACAGAATTATTAACTGTAGATCTTTAGTAGGCAATCACCTCTGTGATAATGAAGTTAATAAATTTATTTGACAATTTACTTGTCACAACTTACAAAAGAGAGGGGAGAATCTCTGTAGTCTCACTGCTTTTTTTTTTTTGTCTTGAGATCTGACTGAATGAACAAGCCTATGGCATTTTCTAAGCCAGATTTTCCATTAGCCCCAACTGGCTGAATCCTACCTCTGCCTTTGAGGTGAGTGGCCAGGAGGCGGGACTGGGTGTGATGAGTGATGTCACCCACCCAGTCACATGACTAACTGGCCACATCTACCCAGCCAGAGAACCAGTTGTTAATTTATTCAAGTCCCACCACTGGGGCAATATGCTGATTTAGAGAAGACCGTCAAGAATTATGAAGCAGTAGATAACTCTAGGTGCTATTGCTATGCTAATAAAGGAAAAAATGACTTCTTTGGCAAACTTGTTTTGTGCGGTCTTGATGATTAAGAAAGCAAATAGGATAATGGCTAAGGATAAAGAGCCTGTCTGTGAGAGAGAAAGAAGAGCCAAGGAGATGTGGATAAACAGAAACATGTACCAGGTAGAAGGTAGAGGGTAGAAACAGAAACATGTACCAGGTAGAGGGTATATTTTCAGTAAGTATTGCGTCTCTATTAAAAAAATCACCTGAAGAGTATAGAACTTCTGCATTTTTTGTTGGTTTGGTTTATTTGCATCTTTGCCAGAAAGAGGTTCTAAGCAGAAGGCTTTTTAGCTTAGTTCAATTAAACTGCTGTGACTACTCATAAGCTGTAAGTCTTCAGATCAGCCACATTGGTAGATAAATTGGGCCATCTGGTCTTCACTGCAATGAGATGACTTTTCCATGTTTCTTTCACCGGGTGTAGAACAAATTGGCTCCATATTGACATGGTCAAGCAACCTTATGTTTGTCTCCAAAATGTACATTTTGAGCATAAAAATGAACCACTAACATTTTTTTGGCAAACCTAAGTGCTGATTTAATGCTGAAAAGATACATTAATAGCCTTCCACTACACATTACATGATGTCCTTTTCTCCAAAGACTGAATAATCTAATGATGTAATGCTAATATTTCTTAACTGGACCAATGAACCCTATTTTCCACTATAAACACATGAATCCAGGTAGGCTAAGGTAAAACATCCAGGTAGGCTAAGGTAATCCAAGTAAAACATCTGAAGAAATGATTAAGAAACAATTAAAAAGTGTATTTTGTACATGTATAAGCATCAATGAAACAATCATCAGATCCAATATCTAGAACCAATGCTCAGGGGAAGAGTCAAGTCTTTAGCACCTTAAAAAGGGTGGCAAGTTTACAGCCATAGTAGGAGATATGCTATTTTGTAGACACTGCTACAGAAGAACCATATTTCCTGGGTCCCATTAGATGACACTCTTTAATAGAAGTGACCCAGAATATGCCTACCTCGCCATAAGTAACAAGTTTCTATATCATAAATTTTGAATTGCATCTAGAAATGCACTGGGAGCCAGTGCAACAAATGGAGTAAATGCATTACAGGGAGAACTAAGGTACTGTATATCATAACTAACTGCACCATTGCATTATGGGACAACTGCAGTACTCTTCAAGAGCAACATACGTAGAGAGCTTGTAATAGTCTAAATGGAAGGTGGTTTAAAGCAACAGTGACAATAAATAACTCCTATTCCAGGAAGAGCTAAAAATGATACACCAAATGGAGTTATGAATGTCTTAAGCCAAGGATGCCATCTACTTCTGTAGCACGACAGAAGAGTCTAGCAGGATCACATCAGCTTTGTCTGTCAGAGTGCTACCTTTTCTAGAGCCAATATACCTAGTCCCAAATCAATAATCATTCAGTCATGTTAGGGATTAGCCTGACCCTCTTTCTCATCCGAGCCGTTAAACCCTCCAGAATCTGAGAAAGCATTGAAATGATATAATTTGGCTGGCATGAGAGCATCATGTATAATGGGGTGCTGTCAATATATTGACCACTCATCCAGTGGCCTTATATAAATGTTAAACAGGAGTGGAGACAGTAGAGCCCAATGCAATCATACACATTAGAAGTTTATGGCCAAGTTATCACCACATTAGCAATAAAGAGGAATATTTGTAACTCAGGGTTGAAATGAGGGTCCTAGGTGCTCTTTCATTGTTTAATCTCAGAAAAGAGCACAAAATGTAGTTGCCTTATTTCTGTAATCCACACATATTAGGAATTAGATAACATATGCTTCTGGAAGGTAGTGATAGGAGGAATAACCAAGCTCTTCCAAAGCAAGATATGGGACAAATGTGTGAATATCTAGAGAGCTTTTATAATATGGACCTTCAAACAACCTCAGTAATTTATTATAAGGATCAAGACCATCCCTCCCTTCCTCCCTCCCTCCCTCCCTCCCTCCCTCCCCCCGTCTCTCTCTCTCTATCTATCTATCTATCTATCTATCTATCTATCTATCTATCTATCTATCTATAATGTTTTTGTAGATTTTCATGGGTACAGGTATGCAAGTCTTGGCATTTTCGGGTCTTTTCCCATGTAAGATTGAGAGTATCTTGGCGACTTGGGACCTCATTGAAATATCACCAAGATACTCTCAATCTTACATGGGAAAAGACCCGAATACGCCGTGTGTGTGTGTGTGTGTGTGTGTGTGTGTGTGTGTGTGTGTGTTCCAGCATAACTCTGGAATGCCTAGAGCAATTTCAACCAAACTTGGTACACAGATGATTTACCCTCTTGAAAAAAATACTGTAGGGGTAAGACACCCCTAACACCCCTTGGGGTGTGTGTTCTGTTAAGATACAGCCTGTTGTGCCTTCAAATGGCTTCTACCATATTGCCTTAAAATGGCTTGAAGTTGCTCTTCCTATCTATTACAGGAGTGGGATAAATAAATACCTGGGCAATGCTGGATTATTAGCTAGTTATTTAGAAACATGTACATTTCTGAATGTCCTGTCTCTTAATCACTGAGCAAGTGATAGCATTTATTCAAAGTTGTTTGAATGATACAGGTAGTCCTTGTCTTAATGTCCACAATTGAGCCCAGAATTTTAGTCATGAGTCATTGTGGTCATAAGGTAAATTACAACATGATCAGGCTAGACTTTATCACAATGTTTAGGCTTCACTTTCATGAGTCATTGCATCTGTTAAGCAAATCACATAGTTGTAAATTCTAATCCAATTTATTCAATGGGTGGGTTTTGACAATTTTTGCTGAAAAATGGCAGAAAACATTGCAAAACACAATCATGTGACCAAAGGACTCTGTGGACAGTTATAAATGTGAGCCAGTTGCCAAGTGCTAGAAATGCAATCACATGACCACAAAGGTGGAATAGCAGTTGTAACTTCTAGAACAGGTCAAATTTTTTCGAGTCCGTCATAATTTTGAACAGTCATTAAGCAACTGGTCATAAGGAAGACCAATGATATGTAAAATCTAAGAATGTTTTGATCTCTGTGCTTGTGTAATACAATTTATTTATGCTGAAAATATTTTGTACATTTCTGCAGCTATCAAGTCTTTTGAATGTATGTCTAATTTATTGGGAGGAGCATCCATCTTCTTTTTATTCCCAGTTTTGCACATTTCAAACTAATCTATCATATTATCTGGAGAAACTTTGGCATCATGTGCTAACCAAACATTAAAAGTATTATAACTGAACAGAAAGCAGAAGAATGCATATCTATTTTGACTTTACAACATTTACAGCTCATTTTGAACTGGACATAATGACTGAGTTTTTGAAATCCTTTTTGGATTAAACAGAAATAATCCAACTCTTTATGGAAAGTTATAACTTGGTTATAAATGGTTATATTACTTCAGCATTAATAATACTACTTAAAAATTATTCTTGATTCAAAGTTTATATAAATGTGGATTTTGACTGATTGTTCTAACTTTTGTGAGGACAGATCTTTCTCTAAAGAACACAATTACTTTTTTTTCCATTTACAGAGATTTTGTCTATGCTTTCAATTACAGAACACACAGTACAATTGGCACTTGCCCTAGAGGCTCGAATGTCATATGGGTTCATCCATAAATCTTCCATTTAATTTTCTGTTCCAACAGAGACCACAAAATTTATCAGAAGGGATTCTGGTTTGCATATCCTTTTTTTTATACATTTATTGAATCAGAAGTAGTCCTGATGCAATCAAGGTTATTCTATTCATACTGCACCAAGCTAGTTAGGAATTTTCGTCTCAACAAACACAAGAATTATCAAGCAAATCAAACAGTCTTACATAAGATTTCCATGTGTCTCCCCCCCCCCCGAACCCCTTTCCCCTTGAATAATCTCTCTACTTTTACATCTTATGGCAGTTAATATAGCAACTAATTGAAAAGTCAAAATTCATACAGAAGAAACACCAGATTGATTATGATTATTAATTCATTTATTCAGGATTCTGTCACTGAATACAAAAGTATCATAGTGTTTCTACAAAAGCATTATTGTATCTTCCATCTAAGCAAAATAAATGTATAAAAAGAATTAGTTAGCAGCTGCCTCCTCTCACAATACCCATTACATTACTGGAATTTCTGTTTAAAAAAAACCAAGTAAGTAAAAATAAACTCATTCCCACTTTAAGGTCCCTAATAAAAAGATATAAAATGGTAATGAAATTAAAATGAAACCTTTATATCCAAATATATGATTATCTGGACATTTTCAGTCTCCTCCCTGAACCTCATTGGTTGAACTGATATTGTTGGTCCAATAAAAACAATATTTGAAACTGACCTGTACTTGTAACACCAACAATGCCTGAGCTATAAGCAAGATAATTGTCTGCATTCCTGCATTGTCTACTTTTCATTTTAATACATTGTACCAGTCTATGTTTATTTCATGCACCTAAATTGTTAAGTCCAATGCTAATATTTTGAGGCATAACTATTTAGATACCAAATTTATCTCTCTCATTCTCATACATGATAATCCATAAATGTAACTATTACTTTATAAATAGACTAAATTTAAAGATACTAAAATTATTGAAGTCACACATAGCCCTAAACAAATTCAAACCAATTACATTGTGTATTTTTACACAAACAACAGAGAGAGTTTTTATTGGCTATTATCAAATTTTATACAATATTCCATTTTCTTCCATTATTCTATCCTAAATAAAAAAAAATCAATTTGTTCACTTTAATTATTTTTTAGCCAATCCTTTTGGATTGAAGCAATGAATTTAGTCATAAACATATGAGTCATTCTGAGAATGTCACACAATATAGAAAAAAATATAATTTATGGTTTTGTGAAAGAAATAGTGATGGAATGAAGTCTGCATATCAGAAAAAATTGATATACTCTATAACCGTGATGACGAACCTATGGCACGTGTGCCAGAGGTGGCACACAGCACCCTGTCTGATGAGACGCGCGCTGTCGCCTCAGTTCAGCTCTGCTGTGCATCCACATGCTTCTCCCACTGGCCAACTGTTCTTTCGGTCTCTGTTGCACATGCGTGGGGGCCGGGACAAGTGTGTGGAGGCTGCGCGTGCATGTGTGAGGGGGCAGGGCTCGTGTAGTGGCGGCATGCGCATGTGCAGGGGGGTGCATGTGGGGGGTGCATTCACGGGGGTGGGGGTATGCACAGGGCCATGCATGCATTGCATTTGGGGGGTTGGGTGCGCATATGCGCATTCGTGCATGTGGACGCATTCTTTGAGCACTCGGTCCGAAAAAGGTTAGCCATCACTGCTCTATAGATTCTTAGGGGAAAAAATTTTTATTGTATTTTAATTGGATTTTTAGAAAAATAATGTAATGAGAGAGTAGCTACTGTAAAGCCATTTATTCTCAAAATTAGATACTACCCCAAAAAAGTTAACTAATGCAAAAATTCCTTCCTTAAAACACACACAGAGCTCATAACATCAACAACAGACTAATTCAAATGAAAAAGTATTCCAAACTGCATGCCATTTTGAGAAAGTTTTGTTAGCTTCCAATTTTTTTTCACCAAAAATGTTTCTCTGAGAGCCTATGACAAACCACTTTTATAGAATAATACATTTGTTTAAACTTGGTAAATAGAAAATTGCCAAACAATATGTTTCAGATTACTTATTTTACATTTAGTCATAATTAGGTAAATTTATTTTTACATCACATTGTTATTTCGTTAATATGCAGAAAAAGGAAGGAGCAATGAAGAATTTATTTAATTTATTAATTTATTATTCTTTAAAATTACTCTGAATTACATATTTTGAGGCTTTTATTCACTTAGAATCAGACTGATCTTTTTTTTATTAAGTTCTGAAGATATACTTTGGAGAGAAAAATAGTGTATATTCAAGTTGCTGTCAGGAAATATACACAGCATGTGGCTAAGAGGATAACTCCTGTCTCTTTTATTTTTCATCATGATTCAATTTTATTGCTAAGTGAAGTTTTAGATCTTGACTGTTTCAAGTATGATTTTCAGATCAAATGTGTTGCATGAATTATATAACTGAATCACTCTTTGTAATATGGATAAATAATCACTAATTAATGATCTGTCATCTTGACACAAAAGTAATTACTATAGCTTCAAAACATACTTACTTACTTTGCATCCAAAGTAAGTTTCAGATCACAATTCTACCAAATCCCAAGTGGTTTGTTTGATTTTGGCTTAGTGTATTGAGGAGCCATGTTTTTTTTTTTAAAAAAAAAAATGGCTAAAACAAACCATAGCATAGCGAGATACCTAAGCATATCCTAAGCTACAGTTTATTTAGTTTCCACTGAATTCATTTCACATTTCACATTGATTTTAATAGGGATAACTTTATCTGTTTTTTTATCTTTATCTTTTTATAATCATGTCATGTCCACAACCTTCCCATAGCAATAGCAATAGCAATAGCACTTAGACTTATATACTGCTTTAAAGTGCTTTACAGCCCTCTCTAAGTGGTTTTACAAAGTCAGCATATTGCCCCCAACAATTTGGGGGATCAATTACCCACCTCAGAAGGCTGGAAGGCTGAGTCAACCTAGAGCCTGGTGAGATTTGAATTGCCAAATTGTAGGCAGCCGGCAGTCAGCAGAAGTAGCCTGTAGTACTGCACTCTAACCACTGCGCCACCATGGCTCATATCATAGTAAAACATAACCTTATATAATTTTGGCTTGCTGCATTAAGCAAAACAGACATTGTGATTTCTGAATCAAGTTTTAACTCAAAACGTCTCAAGTCACCCACCCCTGCCAGCAAATTATGCATTTCTCAAGAAACCATGAATTAAAAAAAGCATGGCTTAATGAAATATGTGAGAACCAGTGCAAAGCACAAGGCCTAACTCAATCATAGAGCTCCCTGGCTGATTTTGGTCAGTCTCTTTTACCTTAATCTATTCTATACAAGAATGTATAACAACAACAACAAAAAAAAATGAGGTCTCAAAGAAAATACAGTGTATCTTTACAATAAATAAAAAATAAATAAATAATTCAAATTTATTCCTTTGATTTGCTAATGCCTTAATTTCATTCAAAGCCTTTAGCCTGATTAAAAAATATATTCTTATTTCAAACCACTAAGAGTTATAAATGCCAATGACCCTTACTTGAACTGTTTTTTCTACAATGCTTTACCAGAATTTCCTGGTTGCATTTATTAGAAAAAATGCAAGAAAGCCAAGCATTGCTGAATGTCTTAAATTTGTACAATTGTTTCCGGCAGTCTTTCCATTTGACCATCTTGATCCTGGCCTTAGCAGTCTTTCAGTGTGTCTGGGATTTGCTGCTTTAATGCATGAAGGCCCTGGATTTTGAGTGAAATAGCTGACAGATGAAATTGTTTCATTAAATACAGACCGGATTTTTACAAGAATGATGAAGGTAAAACTTATATTCATTTGGGAAAACAGATAAAAAAGAGTATTAAGAGGATGAGAACAGATATATTCTGCTAAATGGCTCAGAAGAAATGAGAATTCATCCACCTTGCTGCTGTAGTTATATAGCTATAATCCGTTCATAAACGTTCTGTGAAACACAGGTAGCAACAGTCTGTTCAGGTACCACACTGTTAACACATCTGTGAGCAACTGCATCAGGAGAAAGCATAATTAAATCCTTATCATTTCCGGTAATTCAATAGAGTAAATTACAAAGAAACAAGCTTTATTCAATGTATTATTTTCTTATGCGGTCATTTCTTCATGAGAAGAGTAGAGAAAATGACACCGAAGCAAAAGTACAGATTTCTCAGCAGAAAAGAATGGAAATAGGAATGGCATAAAGAATGGAACAATTACCAATGTACAATACAATTTAGACCAAGCTGGAAAGAAAGGGCAATTACTCTTTGAAAAACAGAGACAAAGAAACGGGACCAAGAGAAACAGACTTCCTTTCAGGAATGGGGGCAAGTTCTCTCAAGAAATCTCAAGTTTTGATCTGTCCCCGTCCACACACACACACAAACACAGCCAGCCGAGGGTTAAGGAAACACTTTGGCACACACCCAGGTCTTTATCTCCAACTTGGCAGCGATTTACACACCGTCTGCCAAGTGCGTTTATTTCCACAAAACAGAAAGATAAGATACTTAGCGTACAAAAGTCCAATCAGAATAATATTTCTCTCAGCAGTTTCCGGACGAGGCTTTAGTGACTATCCAAGGTTTACTTTTGTTCATCACAAGGATCACTGGCCACCACCCTTTATTATATAGTCTCTGGGGTGTGGTCCAGTGACTCAGTTCTAATCCCTAGCACGCCTCCTGAGCTGCTGCAATCGTTTATCACGCCTTGGGAGGCGTGCGTCCAGGAATGATGTCTCTCCCTCACTCTCATCCGAGCCACCTGTCTCCCTGTTAATCTCCTCTCCCTCGGCCGGCACCTGAGACAGTGCCAGAGGGGAGGGGCCTGGAGAGGGAGGCCTGGCTGACTCCTCTTCCTCATGCTCGGAGCTTTCTTCCTCCAATGGAACAGGCTCAGAGGGCGGGGCCACAACAAGTTTTTCCTCTTTCCACTATGTATTCAAGAAGGACAGTGATATATATATATATATATACACACACATACATACATACATACATATATGCATGTTGCAGGTATATATTTATGTATGTATATAGCATATGTATATGTGTGTTATATATGTGTGTGGATAAATATATACTTTCTCTTGAGAGCAGGCAACAGAATTTTATTTTTAATGTGGGCCAGTGTGATCACAGTAAAAAAAAAATGACAATAAAAATTATCTTATCTTGGGCTTCCGGTTGGCACCGCCAGCGTCGCGGACGGTCTTTTCGGACCACCAGCCCCGCGATTCCATTGGGGCCATTCTGACAGCGCTAATCAGCTGTCAGACGGCTTGAAAACCTCTCCTTCAGGAGAAGAAGGAGAGGAGAGCCGGTGGGCGAGGGTAGAGCTCCCTGGGAGCCCCTGGAGCAATTCCAGGGGCTTGGAGGGTGAGAGCTCCCCGTTCAGCCCACTGAAGCTCCGGATCTGTGGCGACTCCGTGTTAAACAGAGCCAGACGCCGGCGACTGACTCTGCTCTCAACAAGGAGATTAATTGATTCCAAAAGCAGACAGAATGGAAGCAGGAGAACAAGCCTTTGCAAGTATGTTGCTTAACTCCTGGGATACATTGTTTCTACTTGATTTTGCTGAGCTGGAGGAGGAAATGGAGTCTTCATTGTGGCTGGAAAAGTGAAAGTTAAGTGCTTGTTAATAGATTTGTGCTTAAAGACTGGACTTAAGATGCTGGGATTTGAGAGCTGGGTGTAGAAAAGACTATCTTTCTTGATAAACTACAAATAAATCTGAGAAAGCTCAAGAGATTTTATGGCTTTGAAAAGAAAAATTCTTTTAAAATAATATGGCTTCCAAGCAAGGAGTTCCTGAAAGTGGTGGAAGCTCTCTAATGGCATCAGAAATGACACAGAGAACTGACTCACAGAGCCAGGAGGATTTTTTTAGAGACTTTACAGAATTTATAAAGGAAGCCATGAACAACCAAACTGCAATTATTAATAACTTTACAGCAATCATGGAACGAAAATTTATAGAACGGTGGAGGATATAAAAGCAAATGAGGATGTTTTTGAAGGAAAGCACAATGACAATGTAGGAGACATTTTGACTAAAACAGAGAAGCTGGATTTGGCTGATTCTCAAGAATCTTCAAACTTTCTTCCTGCTCTTTTGGAATTAACTGACAGAACTTTTCAAAAATATAATTTGGAGCAGAAAGAAGAAGAAACTGACCAGCCCTATGAGGTTTCGGAAGATTTGGCAGAGGCTTTCACACAATTAATTGAAATGCAACAACTAGACTTTTCCTTGCAAACTCATCGAGTTAACTCTTCATTCTATGAACTGATTGATTATATAAGCAAGAAGAGTTGATATGGGGGCTCCAAATCAGAGGAAATGGTTCCAAGAAAAGGACAAGTTTTAAAGATACATCAACCCCCAGTTGAAATTCAAACCTCCTCAAAATAAAAGTAAGAGAAAGGAAGAAAGATTGGAAAAAATACAGAAAGAAAGGAAGACAAAAAGCCTACCAAGGTCATGAAGAAAATGCAGGATCTAATCTGGGTCAGTCACTGGGACCAGAGGTTTAGTCTTCCAAGCTTTTGAACTCGTGCTGGAGCCCATGTTCAGGGAGCTTCTCTCTAGTAAAATGTGCACACACTCTGCTAGAGAGAAGTTCCCTGAAGATGGGCTCCAGCATGAATCTGAAAGCTCAGAAAACTAAACCTCTAGTCCCAGTGACCGAGCCAGATTGGATTCTGCAACATTATCTTGGGACACATATATTCATCTTCATTCATGAAGAAAATGGCTCAATTGTCCAATATAATCTGGACAAATTTCCGTGGAAAGAACTTTGGAAAGTTTGGAGTGCCTTCCAAACACAAAGACTTTGTTAACATATGGGAATACTTGTTACTTGAACAAAGCACCTTTGATGCAGATGTACTCGTCCACCTTTGTAGACAAAGAGGTAAAGAAGACATTTTTCGGAGAGGAAGGCATAAAGAGAACATTGATGGAGAGATTGGATCAGCTGCCAGCATAAGATTCCTTAATATATGATAGATCTGAAAGGTGAGCTCTTATATCCCTGCCTCATGTTTAGTCCTAAGGAAAATTGGGGAGGGGCGGGTAATGACAACACTTTTCAAATATCTAGAATGATTTGCCAGGAAAATGTCTGCTTTTTATTCCAAAGAGTAAAACGTAGTAGAATAGGTTAGGCAATCAGATTCCAAATGAATCTTAGGAAAGCTTTTCTAATGATAACAACAATTTGATAGTAAAAGCAATTACTAGAGATAATTACTGGCAGGTTTCCATTCATTGGCTGTATTCAAAAAGAGGCTGAACAACCGTTCAGCATGGGTATTTTAATTTTAAATTCTGCATGGAATAAGGGATTAGATTTTGAGGCAAATTCCCCTTTCAAATATAAAATTTTAGGTATTGCTTTTTATTTAGCCCCAGTTTAATCATTGCCTAAATAAACCGAGCAAATTATAGTAAATTAATCTTGATTATTACCTGTTTAAATCAAACTAAGATGTGCATATAGCTTTTCAAAATTTAATCACTCTACACAGTTTGAACACAATACTACTGTACTGTAAGATAAATTGAAATAGGAAAGTACAGCTTTTAAGTTTCTCTTCATAACTGCACTGGGAAAGGAAATTATGGGAGTCATAGCTGGCTTGGTTGCCCCTATTATGATACATTATTATAAATGAAGTGGGTATAAATGATGTACCTTGACTTCAGTCTAGGTTCTTAATGTCACCTCTGCAGATAAGGAGTTTTTCCTTCTTTTGAGGATTTCAGCTGCTCCTTATTTATGCTAGTCAATTTTCTTCTGGATACTTGAAAGAAAATTATAGTAATAAAAAGAATGGGGATTTTTAAAATGGTTTTCTGAGACTTGGCAAACTGTTTTGAAACATCTTTCCTAATTCATAAAATGTTCATAAACTTGGAGATTTCATTAATGCAAAATAACTAACTTTGATTAGCAGGAGTTGGGGACTTCTTTTTTTTTTTTTTTTTAATAGACTTTATTGAGATTTTTTACAGAACAAAAATAAATGAGAAAAACAAACAAACAAACAAACAAACAAAACAATCATTCAAACAATAACATAGAACACATAAATATAATAAACATTTTCAATTTGTATCGGATATGCAGTGTTTAAACTATTTACATAAATAATACTTGTTGATATTTTGACTCACTTTTTACCAATATTTAACACACCTTTGATCTTTCTTCCATTTTGTCATGCAACCACTTGTACCACCTTTCCCACACCATATAGTATACTGACTTTTCATCATTTAATTCATAAGTTAATTTAGTCATCTCTGCGCACTCGAGTATTTTCTTAATTGTAAGCTCTTCTGGTGGTTGAATTTTCTCTTTCCAAAACTGTGCGTATGCCAATCTAGCGGCTGTGATTATGTGGATCATTAAATGTGTCATTTCCTTTCTATATGGCTTCTTTATTATTCCCAGGAGGAAAATCTCTGGTGTTAGTTCAATATCTTCCCCAATTATTTCGTGTAACCATCTCCTGATCTTACTCCAATATCCTTTCGCTTCCGGGCATGTCCACCACATGTGAAAGAAGGTGCCTTGGCCATGGCCGCATTTCCAACAATTGGGATGTATATTAAGATATATCTTCGCTAGTCTGGCCGGGGCTAGGTACCACCTATGAAACATTTTGTAATGATTTTCCTTATATGCCACCGCTCTGGTCAATTTAAGATTTCTATTCCATGCCTCCTCCCATTCCCCGAAATTTATATTGCACCCTATATTTTTCTCCCATGCAATTATTTGATTCTTTGTAACATCTTCAAACTTCTCATCGCTTAACAGATAATTGTATAATTTTGCCAGAATCTTTTTATTTGTTCCCATCAGAACTTTATCCAATCCATTTGGTCCCGGTTCTAGACCATATTGTTCTTTGTCCCTCTGATATCTGGATTTTACTTGTGAGTAGGTCCACCAATCTAAGGTTATTCCTTGCTCTCGTAAGGTATCATTTGGTTTAAGCCTCCCTCCTTCGTCTAGAATATCTTTATATCTGGCCATTTTCTCCCTCTCCCACCTGTTTGGGTGAGTCAGGGCCTCCATCGTTGAGAGCCAATTTGGGATTTTCTTGTAATGTTTTTGTCTGATCTGGGTCCATGTTTGTATCAAGGAATCTCTAATTTTATGTCTATGGAAATATGTCTTCTTTTTCCTCTCCATTTCCCAAATGTGGGCGTGCCAGCCTTTTTGCAAGTCATGGCCTTCTAGAGTAAGAATTCTCGCATTTTCCAGGGTGATCCAATCTCTTATCCAAACTAGCTTGGCTGACCTATAATATGTTTCCCAATCCGGGAGTCCAAATCCACCTATATCTCTTTTGCCTCTTAAAATTTTAATGGAAAATCTCGGTTTTTTCCCCTCCCATATAAATTCTCTAATGATTTTGTCTAATTCTAGAAAGAATTTTTTATCTAAATTTATTGGTATATTTTGGAATAGGAATAATATTCTGGGGATAACTAACTTTGATTAGCAGGAGTTGGGGACTTCTAAGTAGAGATTTGCCAACAAAATATATTCTTCATAAACCTTGCCTACAGGACATTGGGTGTTATATATCCTCTTTCTATATATTATACAGTATCTCCTGGCACTAGAATGACAGGAACTAGTAAGTAAAAAAATTATTACGAAATAAATATATTGTAAATCATCTTTGAGTTTTGGTGGTTATTAGCACTTTTTATTAATACAGGATTACTGCAGTGGCATTAGTTTTTAATCAATAATTATGACATTACAGAAATATTCATTTACGTAGAACAACTTTCCTAAAAATAAAAACAATTTGGGCTGGGCTTACAAACTCCAGAAGTAACAGTGGATTGATAGCCAATTGATGACCACTGTAGTCCCGGATGCATGTATGGGAAAATCTGCACAAGAAGCATAGAATTGCGAACGTAAATATATTGTTTTTTTTTATAAAAAAATCCTTGTAGTTCTCCACTTACAACAATTCATTTAGTGACCATTCAAAGTTACATGGCACTGAGAAAATGGCTTATAATTGTTTTTTACAATGGTTTTTTATAATGGTTTTACACAACTATTGCAGCATCCCCATGATCACATGATCAAAATTCAAAATTCACTTGGCAACTGATTTATATTTATGACAGTTGTAATCACCTGTCAAGTAAAGTCTTTGGGAAGCCAGATTCATTTAACAACTCTGTCACTGACTTAATAACTGCCATAATTCACTTAACCACTGTGGCAAGAAAAGTTGTAAAATGGGGCAAAAATCAATTAACAAATGTTTCACTTAGCAACAGAAATTTTGGCCTCAATTGGGGTCATAAGTCATGAACTACATATGAAGACTTAATCAGTAGAGTCAGACATTTTGGAAAGTGAAGTTAAATCAAAATAATAAAATGCTGCTATGAAGACAACTGCAGGAATTGATAAAAAAAAAAAAAAACCAGCCAAACCATTTAAAATCTCACAGGATAGTGAATTTAAAGTGTTACTTGTAGCTTTAAAGTGTTATATAAAACAGAGCATCAGTCAAGGGAATGGAAAGTATAATTTCATTTTCTAATAGGAAAACCAAGCAGTATTCAACAAACTACTAAAGAATTGCACTTATTTTACATACTAGTAAGGTTAATGCTCAAGACTGGATAGTCCAGACTACAATTATAAATGGAAAGAGCACTGCCATATATACAAGCTGGGATCAGATAGAGGCAGAAGTACCTGGGTTCATACTATTAACATCTAGTGTATAATGAAAAAAATAAGAGAGTTCTCAAAAGTTGTATATTTTTGCTTTATTGATTATACAAAGCTATTTGGTTGTTATACACCAGAACAAATTGAAGATCATCCTAAAAATATAAGTGCAGTGAGTCACCTTATTAGCCTATTGAAAAATTTGTATGATGACAACAAGCAACAGTTATAAAGACACATGAAACAATAAATAGTTCTAAATCAGGAAAAGAATATGCTAAAGGAGCATACTGTCATCTTATTTATTTAATTTAAATGCAGAATACAGTGGTATCTTGGTAATCAACTGCCTTGAAAATCATTAAATTTGGTACTCAACACATTTTGACATGAAAATTTTTCTGGTACCCATCATTTGTTTGTTGTTCAACACACGAGTTAGATGTCAGCTGCCTTGTGATATATAGTTAAAATATTATTTCTTATGGGAAAAAATTGTTTGATACTCATCATTTTTGGTACTGATCTCAACTCCCAGAGCCAATTAATGATGAGAAGGTACCACTGTATACCCTGAAAAATGCTGAACTAAAAACAAATAGAACTAAAACTAAATTCAACATAGATTAAAGTAAGGTTTTACACTTAGGCAAGAAAAAACAACTACATAGGTACGGCCTCCGGACCTTGAGTTTGACACCTCTGATCTAATCTAATGAAAAGACTAGGGGAGACAAGATAGCAGTGTTCCAATATTTGGAACAAAGATGAGGGCGTCAAACTATTTTTCGAAGCACCAAAAGACAAGACAAGAAACAATGAATTGAAACTATCCAAGGAGAGAAGCAACCTAGAACCAAGGAGAAATTTCCTAACAGTGAGAGCAATCAACCAATGGAATAGCTTGCCTTCAGAAGTTGTGGGTGCTCCATCACTGGAGCTTTCAAAAAGAGACTGGGCAACCATTCATCTGAAATGGTATAGGGTCTCCTGGTCAAGCAGGGGGTTGAACGAGAAGACCTCCAAGGTCTCTTCCAACTTTATTATTCTATGTTCTAGAATTAAACTTTGAGAAAACATTAACATATATGCTTATATGACATGACAGCTAGAAATAAGAAGACTTAAGAAGTTTCCTGTTGAAGGTGTAAGAAAGTAAGTAAAAAAAATTTGCTCAGTATTAAACAACAACAAAAATTATGCCAACAAGCAATCTAACTCAATGCAAGCAGGCAGAGAAGATACTGAATAGTAACAGACTTTATCTTTCTAGGCTCCAAATTTGTATTTAAATTTTTAAATAAGGTCTTTAATTTAAACATTAAAGTTAAATAAATGACAGTCTAACTTTACGATGTCTGCTATTTGTGAAACAGACTATGACAAGTGTAGGCAAGATATTAAAATACGAGATAGCACATTGATAATAAAGCTATGCATTATGAAAACTATGGTTTACAATAAATAACATATGGCTGTGAAAATAGAATTATTATAAAATCTAAGCAAAGAAAAATTAATGCCTTGGAATGTGGGGTTGGAAAAATTTTCAAATTCTTTAGACTATAAGAACAAATTACTCATAATAGATGAAGTAAAACTATTGTTCATTGGAAGCACTAATAATGAAATTAAAGCTTAGGGGGTTTTTTTGTTTTTTTTACATATAATGTTAATACAAGAGTAATTTGGAAAAGACCCTGATACTTGGAAAAAGGGAGGGTAATCAAATCACCCAAAAAAAGATTTGGGGTGAGGGGGTTACCTTTGAGTCACTTTTTGACTCCTGACAACTGTCCAGACTAGTTCCTGCAGTTTTCTTGGCAAGGTCTTTTGGACGGGTTTGCCATTGTCTCTTTCCTAGAGCTGAGAGAGTATGACTGGCCCAAGGTCACCTATCTTGCTTTGTGCCCAAAGCAGGACTAGTACTCCTAATTTGAACCACTATGGCAAACTGGCTGTCTTATAAAGATCAAAGAAACAAGTATGAACAGGCAGTCCTGTCCAATGAGTTAGGATTAATAATGTAATGATAAAACAAGAACAAAAAATTAGATTGAATCACTGCCTTCTCACCATACCTTTTTTTAAATTTGGTAAAGAAAAAAACAGTGCTAATGCTTTAATAGCAATAGCACTTAGACTTATATACTGCTTCATAGTGCTTTACGGCCCTCTCTAAGCAGTTTACAGAGTCAGCATATTGTCCCCAACAATTTGGGTCCTCATTTTATCGATCTCGGAAGGCTGGAAGGCTGAGTCAACCTTAAACTGGTCAGGATTGAACTCCTGGAGTGAGCAGTGAGTTAGCCTGCATTCTAACTACTGCATCATCATCACAGCTCTTAAAAACTGCTTAAGGTAAGGTAAAGGTTCCCTTCGCACATATGTGCTAGTCGTTCCCAACTTTAGGGGGCAGTGCATTTATTTTTTGCATTTTTTATGTGCTTCGAACTGCTAGGTTGGCAGAAGCTGGGACAGGAAAGGGGAGCTTACCCCATTACGCAGCACTAGGGATTCTAACTGCTGAATTGCCGATCTTTTGATCGACAAGCTCAGCGTCTTAGCCACTGAGCCACCATAGCTCTTAAAAACTGCTTAAGGTAAGGTAAAGGTTCCCTTCGCATATATGTGCTAGTTGTTCCCGACTCTAGGGGACGGTGCTCATCTCCGTTTCAAAGCCGAAGAGCCAGCACTGTCCAAAGACGTCTCCGTGGTCATGTTGACGGCATGACTAAACACCAAAGGCGCACGGAACACTGTTACCTTCCCACCAAAGGTACTCCCTATTTTTCTACTTGCATTTTTTACGTGCTTTCGAACTGCTAAATTGGCAGACACTGGGACAAGAAACGGGAGCTCACCCCGTTATGCAGCACTAGGGATTCTAACTGCTGAATTGCCAACCTTTTGATCGACAAGCTCAGCATCTTAGCCACTGAGCCACCACCTCCCCAAAAACTGCTTAGCAAACAATAAAATAAAATACATGACTACAAAACTGTTGGAACATCTGTCAATTTTCGCTGAGCAGCTGTCGGGACCTGGGAAGATGAGAGAGGATTGAAGATGAAGAAATGTAGCCCCCCCACCCTTCAAGAAGGTAAAAGAATGTCTCAATTATTAATGACTAGAGAAGCTAACTTCAATCCCTAGCTTTAATCCATAGAAATCTGTTAGATAAGAAAGCAAACCATTTGTAGGCATCTTGAAGATTGCTAATACTCATTATGGTTTATCAAAGCAGGAAATTGGAGGTAAACCTATGGCAAGACAAGTTGCCATGAGAAAAAGAAAAGTTTTGTGCAACTGAAAACTGTCAAAGATAGAGCATTTCCCCCGCCCACTTGGTGGTTTCTCACGTGTGCAACTATAGACATGTAAGCATCTGGAAAAATCCTAGAAGACATAGCTAGATTTTTCTTGAATATAAAAAAGAAAAGTATAAGAAAAATTGCTTCATGCTAAAATAAGTACAATAGTGGAGCAATCATGATACGCAATTTATGGGATTTCCATCTGTTTGAAGCTGGTCTAATTGGTTTTCCTGTACATTTCAGAGAGTTGGTTTATGTTATTGGTTAATCACTGTGGTTCCCGCCACCTCCATAATTCTGTCATTAGGATATTATGATTGAGCCGTGGTGGTACAGTGGTTAGAATGCTAGCAGTTTGGCAATTCGAATCTCACTGGCTCAAGGTTGACTCAGCCTTCCATCCTTCCGAAGTCTGTAAAATGAGGAGCCAGATTGTTGGGGGCAAATATGCTGACTCTATAAACCACTTAGAGAGGGCTGTAAAGCACTGCAAAGTGGTATATAAGTCTAAGTGCTATTTATTATGGTTTATGACCCAAAGAATATACTTTGAAGTGTAACATATTGCTATATAAAGCAACCAATTTTTCATAAAAACTCTAGGTTTTTTTTTTATTTTACAACTAAAGATAACCAAATGCTCATTGTATAGAATTCTTGTAATAGTTGTGATATTACATGCAGCTGTTTTGGTCTTTGAATAATTTTTGCCCACAGCTCCATCGGATTTTGTCACTCTATTAACACTGACTGGCCAAAAAGCCTTTAAGGAAGATATTCTGTGTTTAGCCATAGAACTGATGCCAGTATTTTCTCTCGCTCCATTTACAGGCTATTTTTAGAATGCCTTGAACTTCCTTCAGTAATCCTCCCAGTCCTATTTACTGTACACTTGGTAGGTTTTTGTGCTTTGAATTTCATACAGTTAGTCGTGTTTGGAGAGTCTGATTCATTTTCATTTCTACCAGCTTCTTTCAGTATTTGTCCCTTTTTTTTTCATGAAACGTTTAAAATTTCACCGCTTTCTAGAACATCTTTGGAACATTTTCTGTTCTTACAAAATTTGAATTTATTCAATAGAATGTATATTTCTATCTCAATATCCCTTTTTTTTTTTTGGTCCAATCTATAAACTTTGACAAAGCTCTCATAAACTTCTGCTCAACAGCACTGAACTACTGCAATGCTCTCCAAATGTATGCAGAAGAATCTGCAGAAGTTTCAGCTGCTACAGAATGCAGCAGGATAAGCAGTTGTGTGCACTTCTAAAACAGTTAATGTTACACCTATGCTCCATAAGCCTTGTTGGCTGCCAGTTTACTCAAAGGTCCAATTGAAGATGCTGTCAAATTAATCCCACATAAAATATTATATTTAAAGAATTTAAATGACCATCCAACTTGAATATTGCAACTCTTGTTAGTTTACAGAAAACCGAATAGAATAGAATAGAATAGAATAGAATAGAATAGAATAGAATAGAATAGAATAGAATAGAATAGAATAGAATAGAATAGAATAACAGAATTGGAAGGAACTTTTTAGATCTTCTAGTCCAACCCCCTGCTTAGGCAGGAAACCCTACACAACTTCAGACAAATGGTTATCCAATATCTTCTTAAAAACTTCCAGTGTTGGAACATTCACAGTTTCTGGAGGCAAATCGTTCCACTGATTAATTGTTCTGTCAGGAAATTTCTCCTTAGTTCTAAATTGCTTCTCTCCTTGATTAGTTTCTACCTGTTGCTTCTTGTCCTACCCTCAGGTGCTTTGGAGAGTAGCTTGACTCCCCTTCATTGTGGCAGCCCCTGAGATATTGGAACACTGCTATCATGTCTGCCCTAGTCGTTCTTATCATTAAACTAGACATACTCAGTTCCTGCAACTGTTCTTCATATGTTTTAGCCTCCAGTCCCCTAATCATCTTTGTTGTTCTTCTCTGCACTTTTTCTAGAGTCTCCACATCTTTTTTACACATGCACATGCACACCACCAACAAAATCCCTACAAGAAAGAACAAATCCTATTAAAAAATGATCACTGAACACTGAAATTGTTTGATTACAGTTGTCCAGGTTTCACTTTCATACTCCTCTTCATATAGAAACTCTATTAATCCTGGCTCCAACCTGTAGAAACAGACAGGTTTTTTATAGGTTTTCTGGAGGCAAAAACAAAGTTTGGGCCAACTGTATGATGGGGAGAAGAGCCTAGTTAAATAATTATCTGTTTAAGAACAATTGTTTCCAGACATGATATTCTGGTCATGCAAGTGCAGGCGAGCACGTTAACCAAAGATATTCAGTTGGCCTCATATGATAATAGAAGTTTAATAATTGTCTGGATCTATATAGCCTGTGCAGCAAAAAATACATGGTTGTTTGCTGAATTTAGGTTTGCCTGTGTTATTAAAAGACAGACTAGGAAGTGGACTGTATAGAGCAGGGGTGTCAAACTCGCAGTGTCATAGCGGCATCATGTGACGTATTGGGACTTTTTCCCCCTTTGCTAAACTGGGTGGGGGCGGGGCCAGCACTTAACACATCCAGACCACAGGCTATGAGTTTGAAACCTCTGGTATAGAGAGTTATGTCAATGAAATGTAACTATGCCGCTTAAGTTTTCCATTTTAACACTTTTTTTTTAAAGAAAAATGTTTTAGAATAGTATATTCGTTATACTATTTGAGTGTGATTGGACACAAAAGGAATTTGTCATATAAGGAATTTGTAGTAATGTTTTATTTCATATTACTTTTATCTATAATACATGTATTATTTATTTCCATTCAAACTGATTTTCTTTTCCTTCCTAGCAAAGCAGAGAACAGTCCAACACTATAACTTATATATACATACACGTACACACATAGCCATCCAGCACAAACATAAGAACCCATAAAATTTTTATCAAAAAATTAAAAAAATGCTAATGGAAAGAATAACGTATTTAAAACCTGTCATTAAATGCTTACTGGCATAAACATTTTTAGAGCCCATTGCAAAAGAGAACTTGAAAATTTTCCTAGTAATAGAACTTAATTGTAATATGGCATATATATATATAGACCAAACAGAGTCATTTTCAATATTCTGACCTAAAGCCCAATAAAGCTTTAAATATTTTATTTATTTATTTATTTATTTTATTTTATTGAATTTGTATACCGCCCTACTCCCGAAGGACTCAGGGCGGTGAACAACCATAGAATAAAACATATAAATACAAAATTTAAAATAGATTAAAACGAATTAAATAATTTGGCTGAACAAATTTAAAACCCCAATAATTTAAAACCAGATTTAAAATTTCCATTTAAAAGGGGAAAGACTTAGGTCAGGCCGGCTTGATGAAATAGGAAAGTCTTGAGCGCGCGACGGAAGGTACGTCCAGTTCATATTAAACTGAATCCATAAATTAACAAACATCTTCTGCAGATTATGTGATCTATATATTATGATTAAATCAATAGTTATTGTGGGCCACCTTAAGAAGTCAACTCCATAAAATATTAAGTTTATTGTACAAAATACATTTGGTTACCTTGAGACAGTTTTCTCACAAAGCTGAATATACTGTCCCTGGGATATTGTAAATGTCAAGCTTAGTGAACTGTATGATGCTAAACTAATAAGCACCACAAGGGCTTTTGTAGAATAAATTGTGATACTGTATTTTAGAATCTAAAGTACATCAAATTTAAATACCATACTTCAATGTTTTCATTAGTTAGATGTCACTGAGTCAAATTCAATTCCTAGTGACTGCATGATCAAATGTTTGCTACCCTGACCTGTTTCTAAAGAGGAATAACAATTTTTCCAAAAACATTCCTATAATTTCTTAGATCCTGTCAACCACTTTATCCATTGCCTTCTTCTTGTACTTCTCTGAACTTGTCAAGTATAGATGCTTTTGTGATCTATCATTTATTCCACTGTATATTCAAAGTATATAACTTTCTGTTTGCCTATCGTCAAACAGACCATCTTTGTTCACTCTTTACAAGAAACAAAGTGTCCAAATGGAATTATTTCTCACTAAGCATTGTATTCTAAATAAAATGTCAAATAAATGGACACTGACAACTAGAATGATAGAGAATTATGTCTCCATCTAACATGTTATTCAAAGTATTTATTGAAACAGTACCATGAGCACCAAGTCTATTCTACTGTGATGTAAACAGGAACGTTTACTTAAGCATCTACACACTTCAAAAAATTGTTCTAGAAAACATATATTATAAACATTTTGTGTCCCATATTTCAAACAGGAAATCCCAGTAGTTTGTGGATTATAAAGAACAGACACAATCTCTGCCATATTAAATAGATTTGTGGCTTTGATTTGTGGCCTCTTCTGATCAAAAGGTTATTTAAAAAGGTGATCAAGCACCTACAGCATCTTCTACAAAATCCACACTCAATGACCGAAGATTTGGGATTCCTGCCATAGCAAATAATCTTTCTCTCTGAAAGAAATGGAAAATGAGGTGGGTCTGCCAGTAGCCCTTGGCATCTTTCTAAGCAAGTGGTGGGATTGGAAACACATTAGACCAGGGATATCAAACTCAATTTCACTGAGGGATGCATCAGGGTTGTGTTTGACCTCAGGGGACCAGATGGGAATGGCTGGGGTGGGCATGGCCAGAGTGGGTGTGGCCAGATTGACATCACTCATGTCAGGGGCACCTGTGGTGGCCTGGGCAGGGCTGGGGGGAGCCTTCCTGAGCTCCATTTTCGCTGGCAGAGCCACCATGGGCTGGTCCTTCACTATTTCCTGGGTCGCCCCGCAGGCCAGATCTAAGCACCCCGTGGGCCTTATCCAGCCTGCGGGCCTTGAGTTTGACACCCCTGTATTAGACAAATTACCAATACACATAAATTGAAACTCACCAAAGTTCAATCTCTCCTTGAATTCTTCAGTATTTGCATGAAACTCTAAGAGAATTGTAGTGGATTGTCTAGCACATACAAATGTTTTCCAGTCCTATTTATCTATTTTCATTAGAGCCATATGGACATCTGTATAGAGTAAACAAAAGACTGAATGAAAATGAACTAATTGAAGATGTATGCAAGAGAGTTTTGCTTTGAATAATAACTACTGGGATTTATTTTCAGCTCTGTCCTATGAAAATTATCTCCCATATTCCCTAGCTGTGAAATCAATTTATAGATAGCTAAAATTGAACTTTTACTTAAATGGAAAACAACAACAATTTAACTCCATCAAAATAATCACTTTTTCTGTCAATCAATTGTATACAAGGAATAATTACAAGCACTGAGATGTTTATTTCCGACTTGTTATTGTTTCTCTTTATGAAAAGCCTTCAAATAGAATACATGTTATTTATATAGCACAAATGCCCATATGGTTAAACTACACGCTCCCATTATAAAACATGAATATTCTATTTTTTTTAAACTAAATTTGCCAAGTTATTTGAAATCTACCAAGTACGTGCTCAGCAACATGCTCTGACTAATTGGGAAGAGGCTAGCATAAAGCAACAGATCCATTGAGAAGAGGCAAATAATTAAAGCATTAAATTATGTGCCACTTTTTTGGTTGAAATTATCATTTGTAAAATCACACCATGATTCTGCATGGGATTTATTTTTCACTGAAAATACTGTTTTAAAGGAAAATGGTGTTGTCTTTCCTCTTTTTTTGTGAAGCCATACTGAATTATAAAGATATTAATCTTAGATCCAATATTATTCTTATATAATTTTCAAATTCTAAGTAAGCTAAAATTCTCAAAACAAATGTCTTGGAAACCTAAATTTTAACCTAGGGTGGTACCAGAGGTGGTATTTAGCAGGTTCTGACCAGTTCTGGAGAATCTGGAGAAATTTTGAGTAGTTCGGACAACCAGTAAATACCACC
Organism: Pituophis catenifer annectens; assembly: GCF_029215685.1. Taxonomy (NCBI): domain Eukaryota; kingdom Metazoa; phylum Chordata; class Lepidosauria; order Squamata; family Colubridae; genus Pituophis; species Pituophis catenifer. Next base: position 43,494,629 of record NW_027256883.1, read on the forward strand.
TCTGATTGGCCCTGCCCCTATCTATTCTCTGCCTCCCGAGTCCCAGCTGATCGGGAGGAAATGGGGATTTTGCAGTAACCTTCCCCTGGAGTGGGGAGGGAATGGAGATTTTACAGTATCCTTCCCCTGCCACACACACCATGCCACGCCCACCAAGCCACGCTCACAGAACCGGTAGTAAAAAAAATTTGAATCCCACCACTGGGTGGTACACAATGAAATCTCAAGTATACATCCTGCTCCATATGTGTGCCCGTTAAAACAATACATATTGTTATTAATACATATTTTACTGCTTTCAACATTCTAATTCTTGAATTTAAAATCATAAGATGTTCTATTTTGTAGTATATGCAGACAGGTAGATTTCTGCACTGTTATCTTTCACTTCAAACAGTTATATTTTTATTTGTAATTCTAGCCTTATTTAGCATACATAACAGCTGAGAAATAAATGTGGACTGCATATTAAAGAAAATAAATACAAAGAAAAGATATACTGCATTTATCTGAAAGGAAGAATAATTCTCCAATCAAATATAATTTAAATTTAAAATGAGAAAGTCACCTCTGATCATATGAAATTATGTAAACTTCTGTGGAGGGCAGGGCAAGAAGTATTATCTAAAATTCTGCATCAAATTGCATCAATAGGTTAAATCTTGGGTTTTAGCATAGCTTTATATGTTTGCTCTATATAGTATCTGTATATTCTTTATTGTATTTTGGTGCATTATTAACTGCTGTGAGCTACCCAGAATCATATATATCAGTGTGGCGGCTTTATAAATGGAATAAATAAATAAATTCAGTTTAAATTTCTTCAAGAAACCAATTACTTCAAAAGACCCCTCAGTTCAAATTGAGGACTTGAACTATTTCTATCCAATGAAATTGTAAGGTCATCAATTAAAATTGATGTAGGACAAACATCAACAATCAGAAGTAAAAATCCAATTTCCATTTGATACCTATATAACACTGTGAAGGGAATTGCAGATATGCTGTTGACAGTTCTAACTTTCATTTCCATTTCTTTCCCCAAGAGATGTTGTGTCTGGCAGCCAATTTGGGTAAGATGAGGGTGAACAAGCTTAAACTCATTCTGCTACAATAGGCAGAGAAGCTGATGTTTCTGTTTGGAGGTTTGCAATTACTCTCGGTTTTATTTCCGGAGGTTACATTGTTCTGATGGATTCAGTTACTATATGAAGAACCTCATATAAAAAAAAAAAATAGAGAATGAAAAAATAGAAAATATATTGGAAGAACCACTAATATAACTTTTCACATTTTTAGAAAAGAAATATCAGGAAAACAATATTTTGTAAATATGTTACTTTTTTTGTATTTCAAATACAAAAGTGAAATAAATGTTTAAACTATTTTTCCTTCCGGCCAACCCAGTACTTTATTTCCAAATTTAGTATTACACAGTGGAGACTTTCAGCGTGAACATGGTGAGATAATGTCTCTGAGAGAGCGGAGATGGCATTGTGGCAGAATCAGCAGCCAAATGGATTCTTTTTGGCCCACCAAAGCTCTCTGCATAAAAGAGACATTGTGAGATCATCATATATAGTCCAGACAGCTGCTGCTCATGAGTAAAAGAAGAAAAAGAATGACCACAGGTGAGAAAAATAGTAGTGGGAACAGGTGCGACTTCCAGATTTCTGTCAACTTCTCCATTGAGTTTCCTTGTGGGAAGCTGCCAATGAGCATCAGAAAATTTCCTTCCTTCCTTCCTCCCTCCCCTCTTCTACCCTTTCCTTTCTTTCATCACTGTTCCTTCCTATCCCCCTCTCTCCCTTAAATTCCTGAAGACTTTCTCATTTACTTCACTTGTGGGACACCTGCAAGGAGAAAGTTGGTGGGCAATCCAGCATAAATTTGCAACTCCAAGTCAGCAGCAGCATGAATGACAGGGTATGCAATCAGGAGTGATGCATGGGAGTGTGTAGGAGGTACCAAGTGGGTTGGGAAGGGTGTGGAGATGTGCATTAGAGATGCTGTGCATGTCAGAAGAGTGTGTGAGTAGGTAACAAAAATCAGGAAGGGTGTCTAGCTATGTGCAAGAGATAATGCATGGGTCAGGTACAAAGCACAGTGGACAGTATGGGTCAAAAACAATGCTTAGGCCTCTCCTCTCTTCTCCTCTCCTCCCCTTCCTTTCTGAGCAGGCAGGTAATTTAGCAGGTACCAAATGTAGATTATCATCATCATCATCATCATCATCATCATCATCATCATCAGTAACTTAAACGTTCATCCTCTTTCCTTAAAACATCAGCATATAATTTATATTACTTGTATCACATATCACATAACCCCTTGATGTACTTTGCCATTAGCTTAGCAGAATCTCCATGACAATTCATGTTGATTAAAATCACTGTAAATCAGAACAGAGATTCTTTCTAACTAATCACTGAAACTGGATGGCTTCTACTTCTGAAATTTGACCTTTTATTTTTCATTTCATGAATGCACTTCTTCAAGATAGAAGCATAAAAGGGCTCCCAAACTTTCTACAGATATCAAGCTTGCAGAAACCAGCAAGGCATATAAAATCCTGCTTTGAAGTCCTGTGTTACCCTATGTATCCAAACTGCCCAGATAATAATGGATTTCACAATAATGGATTTCAAGATGAATGAAAAATGATGGAAATGACTGTACCTATAAATGTGTTTATGAGAAATAAACATAAAAACTTTAATAAAAAAAATGGATTTCACAACTCAATTCAGTGGTTTAGAATCAAAACTAGTTAAATGTGTTTCAGTACCATAAATATTCTAATTTCAAACTGGATTTCCCCTGCAGAAACATTTTTCTCTCTGCCCAACCTTAGCATTATCTTCATAGGGGTATGATAAAAGTAGGGAACAGACAAAGTAGGATGTACAGAAGGACCATCTGCAGGTCCAAACGTCAAAATGAAGTCCACAGTTGTGCAACTGCAGCTCGATTTTGGCTTTTTTGATACCCTCCCTTTATGAATATTATTGGGGTATGACCTTGGCCCCTGATCTGATCTCTCAGTCTAAGTAGTTTTGTCTGTAGAAAATGTGAGAGGAGACCATTTAAATATTCTTCCTATCACTTTTTAGTGTTATTTGGAATAGTAGATATTTGACACAACTTAAGAAGAAATGAACACAAAAATAACTGTGTTGCTACTGTTGTTTTACATGTTCAACTGAATTATATTAATCAGATTTAACAACTTTGTTACCCTTAAATTTTAATTAGCCTATACAATCCTCACCAGTCAAATGGTCTTAATCTTACTAAGACTTTATAAATTTTAGAGTCCAATTTCTGAGTCAGGGTGATCAATGGGTAAACAAACTGGAGAGAAAGGGAGATTCATGCAAACACATTCAAAATAATGGGCAATGTAATGTACATAATACTAGAAAATTGCTGTGGGTAATTTCCAATTTATCTGCTCTCAACACATTCTTAGTCAATCCCTATATTCAAATCAGAGCAATCACAAACACTTCTCGGATCAGCTAGGGGGAAAATAAGACCTTGCTGTTTATGAAACATCAGCAAGTGTCAGAACATCTAACTGGCAAAAGGCAGGCAAAAGCAGAGAGACATATGACAGGCAAGTGATAAAAAACCAGAGGATTATTATTATTATTATTATTATTATTATTATTATTATTATTCAGACAGATCGCCTTTGGAACACAACACGCCAGATATCACAGTTGTCAAGGGCCAAAGCGTACAATTTATTGAGATCACTGTACCAGGAGATGCCAGAGTCGAAGAAAAAGAACTGAAAAAAAATCATGAAATATCGTGACCTGGCCATCAAAATTAACTACACGGCTATGGATAAAACATGTAACAGTGATATCCCGTTGTCATTGGGGCACTTGGTACCATGTCCAAGAATTTTACAAAACAACCATGTTACTAACTTAACAACTGCAGTGATTCACTTAACAACTGAGGCAAAAAAGGTCGTAAAATGGGGCAAAATTTACATCACAAATGTTTCACTTAACAAATTTTAGAAATTTTGGGTTCAATTCTGATCGTATGTTGAGGACTACCTGTGTTGTAGCCCGTCAGCGGCCTGTGCAGATTGTAGCTGATTCCGACAACAAGGAGGCTGGTGTGGTGCTGCGCTAGCAGCCTGTGCAGCTGGCACTCGAGTCGGACAATGAGGAGGCTGGAGAAGATGTGGTGTCAGAGGCAGGGATTCAGCCAGGGCCTTCAGAACCTCCAGAAGCTCCTTTAAGTGAAGGAGAAGAGGAGGAGCCTCTTCTCAATGCACGGGTGTGCAGAGCTGCCAAAAGGCAGGAGTGGCTCCTCAGGAGGAGGTCTCCTCGAGAGTAAGTCTTGGGGCTAACTGGCCACTCCCTTAGCCTATTTAAGGAGGAACACCGATTGCAGCAAGCTGTAGGGAACAACTTTAGTTCACTCTCCTTTGCGTCTGGATTCTTTGCAAAATTGCTTCTGGGCTTTCTGCCAACCCTAGTAAGACTGTGATTACCTTATCTTAGAATTCTTGTAGGCTGTTAAGACAGTTTATTAACAGCCTTTGGTTGAAAAAGACTGAGTTGTTTGAGTAAAATAAGCTGTGTATAAATTTTGTGTGTGCTGCGTTCTTTGGGGTCTGTAGCTGGGGCAAAACAACCTGTATAGTATAGTATTAGTATACTAATTATATTTCTAAAGTAAACTTTCCAGTGCCACTGGGGACAATATTGTGGATAATTAGCCTACACAGTCCCACAGGAAGTTGTCTTTTGGTTGCTTCAGTTTTAATTCCTGAATGTATACAATAGAACAGTAGCTGAATAGTGATAGAAAGCAGGATGCCAGGGGACCCTTATATGCTGCACCATGAAAGAAATAACGTGGTGGATGGTATGAGGACTCCAACAAATAGACCCAAGCAACAACAAAGTTTTATGGATATTCCTGTATTTCTTTTATATCACAGAATATTTTAAAATCAAAAATTGGATTTATTTTTTCAACAGACACAAAATATATAAAAAGTACTGCAGTTTTGCACGTTAAGTGCTGCAGTAAAAACTGCAAACTGCAGGCTATTAATATTATCAAGCCCATGGTTCTTTTCATTACCTTTACAAATTCGATATAACACGGTTAGTGAATAGCAAACAAAATAGCAAGTAATTTCTATTGTATCAATAAAAATTAGATTTCCAACTCTAATCCATATTGAAAACATGTAAGAAATTAAACTTGTTATCATTAGCATCGTGGTTGTTATTGTTTTGGTTTTAGGTTTCTGTCAAATAATCTGACACTGTTCAGCAGAATATATCCAAATGGGAATTTAGCAGTAAATAAATAACAGAAACAATAAAGAAAAGGATTATTACTCAAATTGGTTTATGTACATCCTCTTTCTAGAGAAATGTATTGGCACAATCACTTGTATCTCTCTTTGTTCAATTCAATTTGAATCCAGATAGTCATTACAAGTGTAATCAGTTTGGTAATTACTTTCTGTATCTTTTCTGCAAATTTTCATGATTCTCTCTATAGATTAGAAGAAATCAGAAGTTGCAAGAAAGAGAAGAGGGGACTGCTGTTTCAAACCAGCTGTGATATTAAAAGAGCATTATGATTAATATGCACATTTTTTTAAAGAATGGGAGAGGGGGTTTCACTTTGGGAGAAAGGAGAAGAGGTTAAGGTAGAGGAAATGAAGTCTTTAGAAGCCAGTTGCTTTAAGCAATGGAGTCGGGGAGTCAGGGAAGAGGCAATTTTCAAAAGCATCTCATTAGCTCAGGATTAGATTAATTTTTACTGATTTTTATTTACTGTGAGTTTAGCACTTGTCAACAGCTAGTTTTATTTTGTTAAAAAGGTCATGCATGAAACAGCAGACTATTACTTAAAAATTATCTTTAGAAACTGAATTTATACTAAAATATTTGCATTATTATTAATAAAATATGATGCCAGCTTCCTTACATATATTATGTATAATGAATAAAATAATGCAACATATCACTTACAAATTACAGAGTAAAGGGGGAAAGAGAACTATATATTATCACTGTTGAAAAACCAACTGCCCTTTGACTCTTTTTAAGTCTTACAGGAGTTACAGCATCCAAATTTTGGAAATTTTATTACATCTTTCCATGCTGACTTTTTAGTCCAGTTTTTGGACTGAGAAAACTTGGTAACCCTAAATGTACGATTTATGATAGGAACTGAAAGGGCAAATGCATATTTTCTTCTTCTTCTTCTTCTTCTTCTTCTTCTTCTTCTTCTTCTTCTTCTTCTTCTTCTTCTTCTTCTTCTTCTTCTTCTTCTTCTTCTTCTTCTTCTTCTTCTTCTTCTTCTTCTTCTTCTTCTTCTTCTTCTTCTTCTTCTTCTTCTTCTTCTTCTTCTTCTTCTTCTTCTTCTTCTTCTTCTTCTTCTTCTTCTTCTTCTTCTTTACTGTCTCCTTTGCAGACTTCCAGATCAAGAGTGGTTTAGGAAATCTAAATTTTCTTTCAAATACTGTAAACAGGCTTAAATCCAGACACGAAACACTAATAATCAATGGCCAAAACTATCCTAGGATCAGGATTAAAACGTAATCTGAATTTCTGCCATTGAGAGATGAAATCTGTAGCCTGGGAATTCTACTTGAAAACCACTGATTATCACATAGTTTAGTTTAATATACTAGCCAGATCTTTGTCTGTCAAAAGGATATCAGGTTTAATTACATATGTTTTTCTCACATCTCATTAGATTATTCCCATGCCCTGTTACATGTAGCTGCTTTTGAAAAGAGTTCTGGAACTGCAGCAAAATGCAGCAGCTCGTATACTGAAAATATATTTTGAAATACAGCATACAACTTCATGTTATTTAAGTCACAATAACTTTTTATCCCTCCCTAGATATACAATGAAGGTCAGATTAACTGAAATTTCTTCTTCTCCTATCTTTCATTTATTCGTGGGTAATATTTTAACTCATCTTTTCTCTAAGCGCTCAACCTCGTAAAAAGGGATTATAGCATTATCAAATCTTGCTTCCAGAAAAAGGCAAACCATGATTTCTTCCCAATTAGGGAACGTAGAGTCTAAGCCACACTATAAATGGCTGATTTAAATCTTGCTATAAAGAATGGACTAAAGTCCTTCTAGCTGTGCATTATTAATGTTGCTTTATGTGTCAGCAATTACCCCAAAATGGAAGCCCATAATGCTTTTCAGCAACTAAGACTTTAAAGATGCAGATTTTAAAGCTGCACCACACAAATTTAAATGTAGGAATTTCCATACAGTATTTCTGCTGTTTAGGTTCATCCATTGAAAATCAGAGTCCTGGATGGAAAGAGAAGTGCAAGATGTAAAAGTTAGTTTAGAAAAAGCTAAGGAATAAGAAACATGATTGCTGATGAACACTGTATAACTGAGAAAAACAAATAAGGCCAAAAAGAAGATAATACGTACTTCTTTGCCAATAGAAAGGCAATGTGTCATCATGCCAGGCCATAGAATCTCTTTAAGATAATAGTTATCCCAGGTCACCTCATAGTCCTTATGCAAAACCTTTTCACAGACCAGAAATCCCCAACCTGATTGAATCTGAGTGAAACAGATTGGTTCCAGGTTTACAAAGGAAAGAGACAAGGCTGTGTGCATTCCTTGCTTATTAAACCTAGTTGATGAATACAGGGCAGTACATGAAACGAACAAAATGTTAAAAAGTTATCATATTTATGTAGTTACTTACCAAGCACATATAAATTATATAAAAGTAACTAAAATATCTTTACAATCCCCAACTCATGTCACAACTTTTGAGCGCCCCTAATGTTTGGAAATTGAAAGTTGAAAAATTTGACACGCCCTAAGGGGGATGCCTCTGTAAATCCATGTGACTCTACTGCTTTGTGTCCTTACTGGTTACCAATGCGCTTCTGTGCACAGTTATCACTTACAGGTAGTCCTCAACTTATGACCATGATTGGGACTGGAACTTCAGTCACTAAGTGATCTGGTTATTAGTTGTAACACCCCGTAACTGCAGTGCTTAGTGACTCAGCTGCACTTGTTAGGCTAGGTTAGGTGTCATTGTTAGACAAGGACCTCACACTTCTCTTACCTGCCACGCACAGCTTTGCTTCAACACTTCTCACTCATCTATTTTCCTCCCATCTCTGTCCTTTTAAGTGACCTGCAAACTGCTTCAAACTCCTGTTGTGCACAAAAACAGCCATGCACTGCCTCCTAGTGCACACCACTAATCTTTGCCATTTCTTTCCTCCTGTTGAGGACTTAGCACCAGCAGCCAGTTGGCCATCTTTGTGGGCACAGGATATCTAAGAAGCCAGACTTCTTTTGCATGGCATCTGTGGCCAATGGCTCTTCAGGATCCTTAGTGGTGGCTGATGAGTTCCTGAACCACAAGCATTGCCAGCCAAGATAATAGGTCCTCAGTCAAAGCTTAAACCTATACCCACCCTCCTCTCTCCTCTGCATCTGCTAGCACTGCCTCAACCATTTGTTCATTCATTCATTCATTCATTCATTCATTCATTCATTCATTTTCTATAGCCACCCAACCAAGTAACTCTAGGATTCCTTCGTTCTTCTAGTCAGTATTTGCAAAGAAAAGACTGAGCTTTCACTAGAGAGAACAAGGAAAGATGCAAGATCTAAAAGCGGGTGTGGTGCTGATGCAGGCATTTCACATTTGGCTAATAAGCTGTTTTCCTCTTTGCAATACCCAACTGAAGCACTTTATCCATGTGCCTCTCCCCGACTGGCTGAAGAGCCGTGGTGATGCAGTGGTTAGAATGCAGTATTGCAAGCTAATTCTGTAGTTCGAATCTCACGGGCTCAAGATTGACGCAGCGGTCCATCCTTCAGGGTCGGTAAAATGAGGACCCAGATTGTTGGGGGCATATATGCCGATTCTGTAAACCACTTAGAGAGGGCTGTAAGGTACTATGAAGAGATATATAAATCTAAGTGCTATTGCTATGTCACATGGTGCTCCCCCTCTGCTTGAATGGGGTACTCTGCATGCCTATCCTAGGTAGGGCATTATCTTCACCCTGTGAATTTTGTTGGCTTTGCAAAAGGAAGGCTGGACTGAGAGGGAGCAGAGAGCCTGTGGGTAGATTCTGTCAGTGCTGGGCTTTCCTCCACCCCTCACTAAAGCCCTCCACCCCTCACTAAATCCCCAGGTCTATTTTCTAGGAGTACTTGCAAAACAAGCTGCAGAATATGTGTTGCACTTCCTGGAATCCCATGCCCCTCATCTTCCTCTAGTTCTGCCACCCCCCAAGCAGGCCTCACACACAGCCTCCACTTTACCCAAGGAACCGCCACTGGCTCTCCCTGACCTACCACATATATCTCATGGCTATAGCCTTGTCCAGTGCCTGGATCCTGTGCAACCAGCAGGAGGAAGGAGATAGCAAATGTGAACTGTAACCAGTAGGAAGTGGCAGCAAAAATACATGGTGGAATGCAGGATAACCAAAAGGGCAGAGATGGGGGGAAGGTAGAGGGTGGGAGGAATTGAAGCACTGCAGTCGTAAGTGCAGATGGGTCCAAATTTTCATCAAGTGACCAAGGGGTTGTTCCAATGGCTGTAACTTCAGGCACTGGTTATAAGTCCCTGAAGTTCATTTAGCACCACTGTAACTTTGAAAAGTCACTGAACCAACAGTTGTAAGTCAAGGACTTCCTTTATAAAGCCCTTCATGACATAGAGGCACGAGTTATTTGATGGACCGTATACATGCCTTGGTTTCTATTCTGCCATCTACAAGTCCAGATGTTTCCAATTTTCTTTTTATTGCTTTTCTGCTTTTTAACGGTAAGCCACCCATTCCAGTCTCATAATTCTGGAGTTCGCTAACCTCTGAATTTGAAGAATATGAGCATAGTTATAAAACTGGGGGAATAAATATCAAACTGGAGGAATAAATATCAATATCCTGAGCTATACTGATGACACTACTCTGACAGCTAAAGATGCAAATGATCTGCAAGCTGAAAAATCAAACAGCATAGTAAAAAAAAATAGGGCTACAGTTAAACATAAAGAAAACTAATCTAATGACATTCAGCCTTAGAACTGACACTGACATTATTAAAGTGGTGGATAATTTCTGCTTTTTATGACTATTAGTATAAAGAGTCTAGCAGTCAGGAAACATATCGCAGACTACTATGATACAAATGAAAGCCTTGGAAACAATATTCAGAATTATCTATACCTACAAAGTTCAAAATCATCCAAGTTTTCTTTGTGATCTCTATGGAAGTGAAAATTGGACTGTGAAGAAGCAGGACCATAAGAGTTTTTAGTTATCAGGGACTAACAAAACAAACAAACAAAAAATGTTGATATGGCAAATTAATCCAGAGTTATTACTAGAGACACAATGATCAGGATCAAATTATAATATTTTGGGCACATTATATGAAGATCTTAAGAATTCTCTTAAAACTCCATAATGCTGGAAAAGAGCAAAGGAAAGGAAAGAATAGCAAAAATAACTAAAAGGAAATAGATGAAATGCTAATAAAAAATTTGAAATATGAATAAGTGCTTTCTCTTTACTAGAACTGTCTGTTGTCTAATACTGTTTTGTATGCTGATTTGTTTGATTGTTCTTGATTTAAATAGATGTGCCTAAATGTAACCATGCATCATGCTTAGTATTAAAATATAAATAAGATACTTAGCCTTTGATACCAAGTCAACCAATACAATAAGTTGTTTATGGAACTAGATCTTACTCCTTTCTGTTACTATGTTTTATTTATTTATTTATTAGTCCAATTTATACGGCCCTTTTCCATAGACTCAGGGCGGCTTACAATGCATTATAGCAATAGCCTGCATACTTGTTTGTATATACCTGCTTATTAGGGCTTTCAGGCCCCCCTAAGCGGTGTTGTTCTATACAAAGTTGGCTTATTGCCCCCACAATCCAGGTCCTCAATTTACGTACCTCGAAAGGATGAAAGGCTGAGTCAACCTTGAGCCTGGTGAGATTCGAACTTGCACTAATTGCAGGCAGCTGGCAGCTAAGTGCTAGCACTTAGCAGCATTTTAGTCCACTCCACACCGAGGCTCTTTCATGATATGTCATTTCTGTAGCTGTTTTTCACTAAAATAAACAATGTTTATTTGCACTAAAATAAACAAACATGATGACCTAATCATGTGACTTGCAGCCATCCCATTTTTCAAAAATATAATTCTCATATGATCAGCAATGACTTTTAAAAAGTAGTGAAACATGTAAACAGAGGTGGGTTTCAGCAGGTTCTGACCAGTTCTGGAGAACCGGTAGTGGAAATTTTGAGTAGTTCGGAGAACCGGTAGTAAAAATTCTGACTGGCCCCACCCCCATCTATTCTCTGCCTCCCAAGTCCCAGCTGATCGGGAGGAAATGGAGATTTTGCAGTAATCTTTCCTTGGATTGAGGTGGTAATGGAGATTTTATAGAATCCTTCCCCTGCCACGCCCACCAAGCCATGCCATGCCCACCTAGCCACACCCACAGAACTGGTAGTAAAAAAAATTGAAACCCACCACTGATGTAGAGAGAAAGAATTATCCTGTTGATAATGAAACCAACAGAAGCCCAAGGCACTTTACATAATTTCTTGGAATGAACATAATAAAAAAATCTTGAAGTTTCAAAAAAAAAAATGTCCTGCCTTCCATTTCCACATATAGTACCAGAAGGCTAATAGTGCTGAATCATAAATTAACCTTAAATCTGAATTTAGAGTTACAAGCAACCTCAATCAAAGAAGTATGTGTAAATGAAGTTGTGATTAAAAACCCATAATCTTGGTTTATGTCCTAATTCAGATATTATGCAAAGAATAAACATACTATGTCTTAACAAGTGCTACAGATCAAATTAACATTTATTCTAGCAGAATATGAGAATTGTCTTCACTGACATGTATAGGATCATCAATTTGTGATAGTTGTTCTAAAATACTGCAATCATAAGCAATGAAAAAACATGTCATCTCACCTTAACTAATCAGTTTTCAATGGCAACAGATGTAACAGATCTCTGTTGTCACTGTTGTTGCTGAAAAAATGAAATTAGTGCACTTAATGTAACATTGGTAACAACACATTTCTTCACACTTCTCCTACTCTTTGCTAATTGCTAAGCCCCAGATAACTTGTAATTTATTCAGCAGAGAAGCATAGCCCCAATCTGGCTCTGCTTCTTCTATCTGTTGGGTTCGCCTCCTTAATCAGGCATGACTTCCTAGTATGGCCCTCTGATTTCTGACTTGTTTGAATTTATATGTCCCCTTTCCACTAAAAATCCTGTTTGTTTAAAAGAGAGAGAGAGAGAGAGAGAGAGAGAGAGAGAGAGAGAGAGAGAGAGAGAGAGAGAGAGAGAGAGAGAGAGAGAGAGAGAGACCACTCATGAAAATAGCCCTTTGGCTATTCATGCCAAACTTCTGCTCTTTCCACACTGAAATGTTGATGCATGTCTGAAGCAGGAAAAGCTCCAGCTACATTAAGATTGCAAGACAGGGTACTAAATCTCATCTGTATCTTAGTCAGGAAAATTAACATCTCTTGATCCTAAGTCCTTGATGGTGACTGCTGTATATCTGCCAAAACCAGCCTTCAGCTGCATTGTGATAACTTAGAAATGCTACAGGTTCTTCAACCACTTAGATCTTCATTTTGGTCCTGGAGCCATGCCATCATTTGTGTGAAACATAGACTGTTTCTCTTTCTCAAAGTCTGATGGGTTTATCCAAGAAGATTCTTAGCTGAATAATTCTAAAGTATCTAAAATGGTATTCATAATTCACTGATAATAAGTATTCGAACTCTAATCTTGAAAATAAATCAAACATAGCAGTTCCTCCGGGTATACATCTGAGCTGTTTGCTTACAGTTGAATCAAGAGATTTGATAGCTCATCACCCTATATTAATAACCTAAATAGTTTTTTCATGAAGATCCATTCCACTTATAGTTATGTTACATCAAGGTATAATTCTGGATGCCTGAATCTAGACATATATCCTACTGCTTTCAGCAAGGATTACTTCAAAATAAACCTTAATAAATTTGCATTAAAAATAAGTGATATAAAATTACATAATTTAAATTAAATGATAGATGATACTAACAACAGCATTAAGATGACAGTTTAATAAAGTGGATCTAGGGTAGAAACCAGGAGATATTGAGTTCTAGTCCCACTTTAGACATGAAAGGCACACACTCTCTCTCAGCCCAATCCACCTCACAAAGTTGTTGTTGTAGGGAAAATAGGAAGAGTACAATAGTGGCCAAAACTGTGGAAACCTTTTGGGAAAAGTGTATTTTTGAGGTTTGATGGCTAATAACACCACTTTTTTTGGGGGGGGGAGTAGTACCATAAACTTATATATCAATGGAAAGATAATTTAATCAAGAATGCAATGCTTTTCAATCTTTGTTTGAGAGATAAAAGTGGCTTTTTTTGTGGAATTCTAGATTTTAGGTCAAATTCCTGCAGTCTCCTCCAAACAGTCCTTGCACTCAACTTTACATTGCATTGCACCATTTCATCTTGTTATCACCCAGATGATTTTCTTCTGTCACGTAGGCACAGTCTCTTAATTCTTCTATCATCACTTGCTGTTGTGCACCTTTTCCTACCTTTACCACTGTGGTTTTGTAGTGACTGAATCTCCTTATACCTCTTCAAAAACGTAGAAATGCTACCTTTGGTTAAGTTTCCACCAATTTTTCTTCGAATTTCTTTATAACTGTAGCCTTGTTCACTTAAAAATACTATTTTACATCGCTTTTCTGGTGACCAGTCAACTCTTTGCACCATTATTCACCACTTGCCTTAAGTTGGGTGACATCTATCAATAAAATATTTCTGGAAATTCCAATCCCCCCCATTGTTTTCTAGAAACAATGGAGTAATGTTTTTCCCCATTTATTCCAGTCTTCACATATAGCATCTAAATAATACAAGCATTCTGAATACTCTGAATATTCATTATTCTTCAAGCTGATTACATTACAAAGGTTAGCCTAGTTCTTCTTGACATTTCCATATACTCTGCATGTATATTTTGAGCCATGATCAGGAATCAAATGTCTTAGTTATGGTATTCAAATTGAATTTTTAAAATATATGACATGTTCATTTAATTATCCTGACATCAAAACTTTGAGGAAAAACAATACATTATTTTCAAGAAAATCTTTACATTTTTTTCTTTCCACATTTTTGACATTCATACCAGCAAGCTTTACGGGGAAAAAATTTTCCTTTCTTTCACTAAGGAATTTAAAATGAAATTATAATTAAGCTATAAATTAAATTATATTACAAATTAATTTTACATTAATCATAGACATCTGATATAATTAATCTGTCAAAACAATTGTATCAACCAGGATACCTGCTTTTAAATTACACAAACTACTACACACTATTCAATAGTTAATCAATTTATATTTAACATACAAATACAATACACAGAAATGGTTTATACCAGGGGTCAGCAATCTGAGGCTCTGGAGCCACATGTGGCTCTTTCATCCCTCTGCTGTGGCTCCCTGTCACTCAAAATATGCATCACAACTGCCAATGTGTGACACCCGCCAGCACAGATTTATTTGAGCTTTTCAATCCCCGGTAGGCCAACCATGGATAAATCCAAGAAATGAAAAGTTTCCGAAGAAAACAGAACATTTAATTCAACTACATATGCTAGTTTTGTCGCCGCTCAAGAAATAATCAGGCACAGGTACGGTTTTGTGGCTCCCAGTGTTTTCTTTTCTGTGGGAAACGGGTACAAATGGCTCTTTGAGTGTTTTAAGGTTGCAGACCTCTGGTTTATACAAATCTTCTAAAAAATCTAGATGGATCTAGATGGATCTTCCAAAATTCTATTATTTCTGTGTAAGTTTATGTATTTGTGCATGTGTGTACACATACACACATTTTTAATTTTCAAAATAGTTAAATAATCAGTTGAATTTCAGTATCAACTTAGAAGTGCTGAAAAAAAGTCCACTTTCTTAATTGTTCATGTATTTTACTGAATTTTTTAATATGTGATCATGCAATATTAAGTACCTTCAATTACCACAATAAATATAGATTCGAATCAGGGATGAAATCCAGCAAGTTCTGACAAGTTCTGGAGAATTGGTAGCGGAAATTTTGAGCAGTTCGGAGAACCGGCAAATATTACTTGTGGCTGGCCCCAGAGTGGGGTGGAAATGGACATTTTGCAATTTCCTTCCCCTGCCACACCACCAAGCCACACCCAACAAGCCACACCACGTCCAACAAGCCACGCCCACAGAAACGATAGTAAAAAAATTTGGATTTCATCACTGATTCAAATGAGGTTGAAATTAAAACTAAAAAAGGAATGTATTTGCTAACTCAGATAACCCAGATATTGGTTCCATCCATTTCTAAATCAGTGCCACAGAATTTGGCATTATGACACAGGTAAACTTCAACTAGGCCAGAAATCAATTCTACTCACGTTTTCATGCTTGGCATTACTGATTTTAATTATTTTCATTGATATTTTACCACTCTTTAATTTAATTTGGTTCATATCTACCCTGGATATATTTATGAAAATGAAGTACAGATGGAATCTATAAATTATTATAGATATTGCATTTTTGGAAATTCTCCAGACAGATAAGCTTTAACCTTTTAACTGGAAACATACAGTATACATGAATCATTGGTATATGATGTTGAACAGTTAACTTGTCAAGGTTTATGCTATGTCACATTCTGGCTCTTAGAAAGGAAATTTTAATTATGAAAATTAAAAAAACACAGACATTCATTTCTTAATTTGAGGATGATCTTTTTTTAATGCAGTATGCTTCCTAGATGATTTCAGTTTATTGATTACAATCCCACACCTTAAATGTCACAGAAAAACTCTTGATTGAAAAACTCTTTTGTCCCCAGAAGGCCTTTGATAATTTAAATTGGTCCTTTCTTACATCACAACTTGAATTAATGAATTGCGGAGAGAAATTCCTTAAATTGATAAGAAAGATTTATTCCTGTCAAACAGCCAAAATTGCAATAAATGGTGACATGACGCAAACTTTTGACATCCAGAAAGGCGTACGACAAGGTTGTCCCATGTCACCTCTATTATTTATAATCGCACTGGAAGTTTTATTAACGGAAATCAGGAAGGAAGAAGACGTGGAAGGCCTTAAGATTCGGGGAGAGGAGTATAAATTGCTTGCCTTTGCAGACGATGTGATCTTCATATTGGAAAACCCAATACGATCTGGAACCAGGTTGATGACAATGATAGAGGAATACGGGGAAGTTGCGGGCCTCAAAATAAATAAGCAGAAGACGAAAGTATTGACGAAGAATATGACCCAAACACAACAGTCGAAATTAGAACAAGAATTAGGACTTCAAATAGTAAAGAAAATAAAATACCTAGGTATTTGGCTGACAGCAAAAGCAACTACAATTAAAGAAGATAATTACACCAAATTGTTAAAACAAATTAAAAAAGACTTAGAAATTTGGAGTAGATTACAACTCTCATTGATGGGCAGAATTGCCTCAATAAAAATGAACATATTACCAAGAATACTATATTTATATCAAGTGATACCAATACACCCCGGAAGAGATTTCTTTAAGAACCTCAACAAAACAACAATGAACTACATATGGCAGGGAAAGAAGGCCAGAATTAAAATCAAAGCTCTTCAGGATTCACGGGACAAAGGAGGCCTAGCAACACCAGATTGGGAACTCTACTATAAGGCATCAGGATTGACCTGGATTAAAGAATGGATGAAACTGGACAACAAAAGAACTTTATATTTAGAAGGCTTTGACTTAATAAGAGGATGGCACGCTTTCTTATGGGACGGATCGGATAAGAGACACATGTACTTCCAAAGTCATATAATTCGAGCTTCATTATTCAAGATCTGGCAGGATATTAAGAGAACTCACTATACTAAAATACCAAAATGGTGGTCCCCGATGGAAGCATTGATATACCCGAACACTCTCGAAATAGGAAAAATGATGAGATACCAAGACTTACTGAATCATGAAGGCGAACTCATCTCAAGACAGCAACTCCAAAACTCCGGCGTAAATATCGATTGGTGGCCCTATACTCAAATACACTCAAGACACATAGCAGATAAAAAGCAATATGGAATCTCGAATAATTTGAACGAATTGGATAAGATTTTACAAGGCCCAGAACAAAAAATGATAACCAAATTATATAACTTCTTACTTAGATATAAATTACTGGAAGAAACAGTAAAAGAAAATATGATAAGATGGGCCAGGGACATAGGGCACAACATCCAACTGGCAAACTGGGAGAAATTGTGGAAACAGAACATCAAAATGACAAGAGCCATACCCTACAAAGAAAACCTCATAAAAATGTTTTACAGATGGCATCTAACACCAGACAGACTAGCCAAAATATATCCAAACACCTCCCCACGCTGTTGGAAGTGCAAAATAAAAAAGGGGACATACTACCATGCCTGGTGGAAATGTACAAAGGCCCAACAATACTGGAAGGACACAAAGAAAATCATTGAAGAAATAATAAACCAACAAGTAGAAAACACTCCAGAATTTTTTCTATTTGGAATGATAACAACACAACACAACAAAGAGACAAAATACCTCATCATACATATTTTGACAGCAGCACGACTACTGTTTGCGCAAAACTGGAAATCAGATCAACTCCCAACCAAAGACAAACTAATCTCAAAGATAACAGAATGTGCCGAAATTGATAGACTGACACTAGAACTCCAAGATAAAGAAGAAAGTGAATTCTATCTTGTGTGGCACCAGTGGTATCAATGGCTGGAAAAGAAAATCAGTACAAATATAGATGAAAGAATATAGGGTAGAAAAAATAAAACCGGGAATAAATAAATAAAGAGGAGATGCAAGATTATTTCTAATCTAAAACATCTGAATTGACAATGTATCACGTATATATTACATTATAAAGCAATATATATTTTGATGATGACCAAAGCATATATGTAAAGTATGGTGTGGGTAGGTTGGTGGTGGGAATTCGTTATGTCTTTGTAATGTCTTTGTATTTTTTGTATTGGCTTTATATGTATGTTTAAAACTCAATAAAAAAAAAATTAAAAAAAAAAAGAAAAGAAAAACTCTTTTGTAATTAATTATATTCAATCTCTGCTACTTAATATTTAAATGTTATTCTATTTTGACATGTATCCACTGGATTCTAAAATCTTAGTGTGCACTTAGAAATTAATAACATTTCACCTAATCAGAAAAGTAAGCTTTTCTGATTTTTGTATTTTTCTATAGATCTATTAAAACCTATCCCTCACTTCCAAATATAAGCTTTGTTGCCAGTTGACTATTGTGTACATAGTATTGTAAAAATTTCAACAATCAATTTCCACAGATCTTAAAATTGTCAAGGTTGAGAAACACTGCTGTGCTTTAGACTAGTTATACTAACTATGTATAAATATTCACCAACCGCTTTAATCCTTCGTACTGAAAACCGCTAATTGCCAGTTTTGCCAAATTGGTGAAAGTAAAGTCTTGAGAGATAAAATATGAATGATTTAAAGTGAATAATAAAATGTATAGACAATGTGGTCCTCTTTGTATCACAAGGAAAGAGTCTACCAAATATAAACATGGAGAACAGTTATAGGTTTTGTGTTCATATAATAAGATATCTGCAGCTCAAACTTTTTTAATGTTGCAGTTTCCTATCCTAGTTATTTTCGTAGGTTGTATATTCTGTAGGATGAAAAAATACCTAAATGCTAGCCAAGTATTTGAGGAGGAGAATGGGTTAAGAAAACTAAGATTAAAGTCATAATTAAAGTTTTCAATTTAATGTTGGTAGTGAATCTTATGGGACGTTTCTCATAGTGCTGTAATGTTATTTGTGGCATGTGATGTTATTTTAAGAAACAAAGATGTGTTTGTTACAAAATCCCATTGCAAAATAAAAGAATATCTTTCATTGTTTGTAGAATTAAATATTTTGTCATTAGTAGATTGATTAACTTTCAAACATAATTCCACATAGATGCAAAGGGTTTAATTTTTTTGTCAAGCATTGTCTTCATGCCATGTCCCTATAATTACCATTTGAGGAACCGTTTTCATTTATAAAACCAAAATATCCTTTTACATTTTATTTAGAGGTACCTTGGCGACATTTCGACGAAGTCTCATTCGTCATCTTCAGGCTGGTGTCTTCGGCCTTGTGCTTCTAGGAGCAAGGCTGAAGCACAAGGCCGAAGACACCAGCCTGAAGATGACGAATGAGACTTCATCAAAACATCGCCAAAGTACTTCCAATTTTACGCAGGACAAAACCCGAATAACCAAAGACCTACACACAACACACACACACACACACACACACACACACACACACACATATATAAGTGCTTTTCTGTCGAGACACCTGGTCTACCTCAGCACGTGGGAGGGAGCATACTGCATCCCTTTCGCCTTTCAGCTCCAATCCAGGAGCCCTCAAGCAGTCACATTCACGACAAATCATTTTATACCAAATTTATATTTCGCTGATAAAGAAATAATAGACCAGGTGTCTTGATAGAAAAACACTTAATCTCTCCCATGGCTCAAGCTGATGAAGGAAGGAGAACTTGTGGCTCAGAGGTTGATACAACTGCCTAACATGCAGGTAGCCCAAGTTCAAATCCAAGTAAGGGTATGGCTAGCTGATGAGAACTAAATAGATCTATACTAATCTCCCTTTATTTCTTTATCAGCGAAATATAAATTTGGTGTGTGTGTATATATATATATATGTTTGTATGTATGTATTTCTCTTTAGCCAGGTTCTTCCTACGTAAACCCAAGTTTTTTATGCAGCTCTAGTTCAGTGAAATCACAACCCACTAGTTTCTAGGCTTTTTTTTCTGGCAGCCATCAAACACTCTGCTGCCCATTGGGAGACTAAGGAGTCTCCCTTAGTCTCCTTAGTCTCCCAATGGGCAGCAGGGTGCTTGCTGGCTGCCTGAAAAAGTCTAGAAACTAGTGGATTGTGATTTCACTGAACTAGGTCTGCATAAAAATCTTGGTTTATGTAGGAAGAACCTGGCTAAAGAGAAATACATACATACATACATACATATATACATACATACATACATACATACATACCAAATTTATATATAAAAATATAGATAATTAAAGAGGCAGCAATCCAACAAACTACTAAATCCACCAGGCAGCAATCCAACAAACTACTAAACTACGTCACCAAGCATTCCATACTAAGGGTAAGGCAACCTAATGTCCCTGTGCAGTTGGTACATCACACAGAGAAGAGAGAGCTGTAATATACATCTAGCAAATTAAATTATTATTTAGTGAAGATACTGTACAAAGTCATTTAGTCTGGTACATATTTAAACTTTATAGTATAGCCTTTAAAAGAAGAAAAGCATCAGCAATTAACAAAGGAAACCATCTAAGGGCAGTTCAGCTATCTCACATGAACATTGTAGTCAATCTATCACTGCATCAAATTGATTGAGACTTCCACTGGCACCACCGGCGCTGCTGCAGCTCCTTTGTGAGCTCCTAACCCCGGGATCTATAAAACCGCCAAAACAGCGTAAATCAGCCGTTTTGGGGCTGGAACTTCCCCCTCGGGCAAAGAGGGGGAGGTGACTGCTCAGGTGTATAGGGTAGAGCCCCCCAAAACCTCCAGGATTAATCCTGGAGGTGCAGAGGGTGAGGGCTCCCCAAACGCCTGGAAAGCAGCTCCAGACTCGGGATTCCGTCCCTGACAGAACAAGGCGCCGCGACCATCCCTGCGAAACAAGTGATTTCAAGGATCGATTTTTACGCAGGCAGAACAAAACAGGAGAGCTTCTCGCAAGTATTTTTCTTTCCTTTAACTCTGATGAATAATGAGTCCTTTCAGATTTGAGTGAAAGTTTTAAAGAGATCCAAAATGGCGCTGATAGAGAACGGAAGTCTAAGAAGAAAGTGATTGTTAAAGCTTGTTTGCGCTTGTTAAGGTCATTATAGCTGTCAGTACTTTGAAGCTTTGCTGAATGAAGTGGGAATTTAAGTTTGCAGCGTAAGAAAAGATGGCAGAGGCAAAGATTTTTGAAGAGAATGGAGGTTTCTCAGCACATAATTCAGCAAGTGTACAAACACTAACAGTGGATTTTTTGGAAGCATGGCAAAAATCATTTACGGAAAGACTGGATTTATTATTTATTTATTTATTTATTTATTTATTTATTTATTTATTTATTTATTATTTATTATTTATTTATTTATTTATTTATTTATTTATTTATTAAATTTTTATACCGCCCCCTCTCCCGAAGGACTCGGGGTGGTGAACAGCCAGAATTAAAAACACACAATACAAATATTAAAATACATTAAAACGAAATTGTCTTTGGCTTCTCCAATTTAAAACCCCTTACCCATAAAATTCCCCAATTAAAAAATTGTTAACCCAGCCCGGCTTGCTGAAATAAAAAAGTCTTCAGGGCCCGGCGGAAGGTCTGGAGGTCCGGGATTAGTTGTATCCCTGGGGGTAGCTCATTCCAGAGGGCAGATGAGATCTTTGAGAAGTTTATTACTTAAATTGATAATAAAGTTGCAATGTTGAAAGAGGAAGAAGAAGAAGTAATTCAAGTAAAAGCGCCTGAGGAACATGGAAAGGATGTTTCCCAAATTATGAATAAGATGATGGGCTTGAAGGAGGTTAATCTGGAGATATGGAGAGAGATCTATCCAGAGGTTTTGATGCAGATGAGAGGAAAAGTGCCGGGAGAAGCTTGGATTTTCAAGATATCAAGAAGGATTAGAAATGGAACATTACAATTTCTTTATAAAAATGGACTTTTAATCCTAATTAAAGAGGTGTGTTTCTTAAAAGGAATTACTTTGCGAGCTGCACAGGATTGGAAGATAAAATTACAGTTGAATACACAAAAACTTGTAAAAATAAAAGATGGTGGAATAAAGCGGAAGAAGAAGGCTCGGAAAAAAACCAGGGGGAAATGGAAGTGGAAGAATTCTATTCCTCTTTGTTAGGCAGGATAACATGGTGAATGATTGTATTGGTATTCAAGATTTTTATTAAGGATATGATTTGTTTGGCTTTGAAAAAAATTTTTTACTTATGACTGGATGTTTCAACTGTTATATAAATGTGAATTTTTATAATTGTATTGGTATTCAAGACATGATTAATTTTTATTAGGATATGATCTGTATGGTTTTGAAAATTTTTTTATTTATGATTGTATTGGTATTCAAAACATGATTAATTTTTATTAAGGATATGATCTGTATGGTTATGATTGGATGGATTATATCTAAAAATTACTTCAAGTAATGGATTAAAAAAGAAACTTTCTTTTGGATGTTAAATTTAAGGTTATAGATTTCTCAATATATTTCAAGGGCTTTAAATTGTATATTTTGTTTTACATTAATGTTATTCTGTGGAGGAACAAGTTGGTTTTGTTTATTGTTGAATTAATTGGGATTAACTACCTTTAAGCAAGAAAAGTTATATTTTGTTTTGAACAAGGAGAGTTAAAGTACAAGTGATAAATAAATCTATAGATAGTTAGTTTGTGGGGTCTTTTATTAAGGTTTGTTAAATGTTTTTACCCTGTATTTGTTCTGGGAAGTCCAGGAGGGGGGTGGGGGTTGGGCTAGGAGGGGGGAAGGGGGGGGGAATAAAAAATGATTGATTTTTTGTTTAAGTGTATATGATGTATGCTGACTATGAAATAAAATTTGTTTGTTTTTTTTTAAAAAATTACACATTTGATTATTTCTATCTGCTTTCATTAACCTTGAGGAAGAATTTCAGGTAGTAGTAAGTAATGCAGAATAGTATAAACAGACTCAAAGAAATAAGAACATACATATCCGTGGATTATTTTCCATAATGTCACCATAAAGTCAGTCTGTGTGATTTTTTTATAACAGCTATCTAAGTAATCTTAGATAAGTGCTGGTATTGACCTATAAAGCCCTACATGGCTTAGGTCCGGGGTACTTGCAGGACCATCTCCTGCCTGCTTTCCACCATCCTGTCCGCTCTCACAGAGCCGCTCTCCTCAGGGTACCATCGACCAGGCAATGCCGTCTAGCGATGCCCAGGGGTACAGCGTTCTCTGTGGGCGCCCCTACCCTTTGGAACGAACTACCCACCGAGCTCCGGACGGCCCCAGATCTCCGCTCCTTCCGTCGAGGCCTGAAGACTTGGCTATTCCAATGAATGGGCTGATGCTGATTCTTGGATTTTATTATTTATTGATTTTAATTTGGTTTTAACGGGATTTTATTATTTTATCATTGTATGTTTTTAACCTGTGTTCGCCGTCCTGAGTCCTTCAGGAGAAGGGCGGCATATAAATACTGCCAAATAAATAAATAAATAAATAATCCACTATTTCTTCAGCTTCTTCAAAAAGGTGGTATTTACTGTCTTCTCAATTCTGGCTTTTGTTCTTAAGGCTTAAAAACTTATTTTTATCTCTTTTTTCAATTTTCCTTCTCTTAGCCATTGTTAGGTCTTCTTATATGTTTTGCCTGCTAGCTGGTTTGAGTACTGGCCATGTAATACTTTGCCTAGCTACATGTTTTTTCTATTTGTCACTTGGCCTTTGTTGCAAACCAGTTTGGTCTCTCTGGTATTCAGTAAGTCTTCATGGCATACTAGTTTCAGTACCTCTTCTCCACTGTCCTTCAATATTTTTCCAATGCCTTTTTTCTTCTTCAACCATCTGATGTACTTGCAACAATGCACACCCACCTATGCTCCCTAGGAAGTTGAGACTATCAACATCTCTGCATGGATGAAGGACATGATTCATTTTAAATATTATTCTGGTCTCCTATCCAGAGCTTATAGTTCTCTTTGAATCCAGTCCATGATTCCAGATGTTTATGTCATGACTGGAATTGCCAAGGTCATAATTATCAAGGCATTAATGGTATTTTCTCCACTGAGTTTGGATCTTAAGTCTCTTAAAGATATAATATACTCAACATCATAGTATCATGATGTATTCACTTCTAACATTTTTCTTGACTTCAATGTGATGTTTTCAATTTGAAGGATGCCCCACAGATATTTCTAGTGTTTGTCTTCATCCAGACTCCTTATGCTATTTCCATAGGGCATCTTGATTTTTTCAGTTTTCACTATTTTTCCCTCTTGATGGTAAAGATGCACATTTATCCACTCCAAAGTACATTGCAATATTATACCTGTATATGTGGAGAGTGTTTCAGATAGTGTTTTTCCATACAGTTTCAGATTGTCAATGGAAAGGAGGTTGGATATCCTGGCATATGTTTTTGATGTTTGACAGCCATGGCCTGACTTGTTCCACATTGTTGTCAGAGGAATCAATGCAATGATAAACAGTCGTGATGAGAGTGAGTCTCCTTGAAAGATTTCTCTCTTGATATTAAACTCTCCCAATCTATCACCACTGACTAGCAACAATGTCTTCCATTGGGCCATTGATCTCTTCACAAAGCTTGTGATATTTCTATTGACTCCTGCTCTTTCTAGGCACTTGATTATCAAATCACATGCAGGGAGTCAAATGTCTTCTTATAATTAATCCATGCTACATTCAAAATGGTCTTCCTTCCTTTGCAGTTTTCCAAAATCATCTTGTTAATTAAAAGCTGATCTTTTGTTTCTCTGCTGTTTGGGCAATTTCCTTTTTTGCTCAAGTGAAAATAGCTTGTTTTCACATAGACACTGTAGAACTGCATCAGCTACCACACCAATTAGCACTTTGAGTATTGCTAATAAGCAGGTAATTGGCCTGTAGTCACCTGGTGCTGCCCCTTTGTTGGATCTTTTATTATAAGGTAAATTTTGCCTGATGTTAAATAATCTTCTTCCTTTCTCTGTGTTGCTAAGTAGTTGGCAAACAATTAGATGTTTTAACGAAAAACCACTAAGTTGATCTTGACCTGGTGACGACCAATTTTTGATCTTTTTTGCCACCATTTCTGATGTTATTACATATTCTTTTATTTCAGCTCTATTCCCTTCTCCACCTCCTTTATCCAAAGTTCATTCTTGTCATATTTCTTTGAGTTATCCCAGAACTGCACCCAGAATTACACTGCTTCTTCTTTATCAGATGTTGATTGATTGCAATCTCTCAATTGATGGATAGGAAGTAATAACTTGACTGAAACTGGAAATTCTGCCTATAATGTGCAATTCCAGCTTCGTATCTGCAGATTTTATTTGCCCTAGCTTTAATTTGCTGCTTTGTTCTTTCCAATGCTTTCTTAATCTTATTTTTATTTTTTATTTTTTTATTTATTTGTCAAGTACGTATTAGATAATATATATAAGTATGAATTGAATACATAAAATGAATACAAATAAAGGCAACATTAGGACATGGACGGTAGGCACGCTGGTGCTCTTATGTACGCCCCTTACAACCTCCTAGGAATGGGGTGAGGTCAACAGTAGACAGTCTTAGGTTAAAATTTTGGGAGGTTTGGGATGAAACCACAGAGTCAGGTAGTACATTCCAGGCATTGACCACTCTGTTGCTGAAGTCATATTTTCTGCAATCAAGTTTGGAGCGGTTCACTTAAAGTTTGTATCTATTGTGTGCTCGTATATTGTTGTGGTTGAAGCTGAAGAAGTCATTGACAGGTAGGACATTGTAGCAGATAATTTTATGAGCTATGCTTAGGTCATATTGAAGGTGGTGTAGTTCTAAGTTTTCTAAGCCCAGAATTTCAAGTCTGGTGGCAAAAAGTATTTTGTTGCGAGCAGAGGACTTTTCTTGTGAAATATTTCTGGACACGCTCAATTGTATTAATATCCAATATGCAGAACGGGTTCCAGACAGATGAGCTGTATTCGAGAATTGGTCTAGGAAATGTTTTGTATGCTCTGGTTAGCAGTGTAATATTACCGGAGAAAAAGCTACGCAAGATTAGGTTTACAACTTTTAATGTCTTTTTGGCGATGTTGTTACAGTGAGTTTTAGCACTTAGATAATTAGATAGGAGTATTCCAAGGTCCATGACAGAGTGAGGGTCAACTACAAGGTCGTGTCCACTCAGCTTGTATTTTGTGTTCTGATTCTTTTTGCCGGTGTGTAAGACAGAGCATTTGTTGATTGAGATTTGGAGTTGCCAATTGTTTGACCATTCTGACAAAAAGTCAAGGTCCTTTTGAAGGGTAACAGCATTGTCTGTGGTATTAAATAGTTTTACATCATCAGCCAAGAGAATGCAGTTGCTTATAATATGATCGCAAAGGTCATTTATGTATAGTATGAAGAGTGTTGGTCCTAGAACACTGCCTTGGGGAACACCACTATTAAAAGGTGCAGGATTTGATAGGGCACTCCCTATTTCGACCACTTATTGTCTGTTTGACAGGAACGCAGCTATCCAATTATGTAGGGGTCCAGAGATGCCGCAGGATTTTAGTTTTAGAAGTAGTTTGTCATGTACCTCTGAATCAAAGGCTTTACAGAGGTCTATGTAAATTGCATCTATTGCTTTGCCCTGGTCGAGATTTGTAGTCCATATGTTTTTGCAGTGTAGAAGTTGTAGTTTACAGGATAATTTTTTTTCTGAAACCAAATTGTTTATTAGAGAGTAGGTTGTTTGTTTCTGGATGGAGGGTAATGGATTGGTTAATGATTGATTTCATGACTTTGCAGGTGACGCAGCATAAAAAGATTGGTCTGTAATTTTCAACTAGGCTGGGGTCTCCTTTTCTGAAGATAGGGATGACCATGGCTAGTGACTATACATTGTGTAGGGAGGAGATCCTGAAGGATTTTTCAAAGATTATGCTTAGGAGTTCTGCTATAGCATTGGAAAGCTTTTTTTAAGAAGTATGCACATAGTCCATCAGGTCCAATAGATAGAGATGGTTTTAGTCTGCATAGTGCCTTTTCAACATTGTCTTCTGTGAAATCTATTTGTGTTAGATTGTTGTAGTTATTAGTGGTATGACTGGGGAATGTTGGGCATGAGCCATTGCTGTTTACCAAGACTGAGCCAAAGAATGTGTTAAAGAGGTTTGCTTTAACTGCTTCATCATTGCATTTGTAGCTGATATTTCTTGATCAGATATTCTTTGGTCTTCTTCAACTTTTTTTCTTTCACGTGTTCTAGCTTACTTGCATCTGATATTATTTTTCAGCCAAATCATTTTGGTGGTATACTGTTTGGCTTTTTTTCTTCTTTGCCGATTTTACATCCAAGGTATTCTGTTCTAACTGCAGCTGTAAACCAATTGTGTTAGTTGGTTTGTTTCTTGAAGTGAGTTGGTTATTATATTTGATATTACAGTATTGATATCTTTTAATATTTCTGTTAGCTGATTTCTTTGCAATAAGAAATTTCAGTTCAAACAACCTTATTCTGTTGTTTTTGTGTTGTTAATAGATGCTCGGTTATTTTTTGTTTCAATTCTTCTTATTTTGTATTAGAGGGCTTTGTGCTTTCTGAGAAGACGGTAGAGGAAAAAATGCCTGGTATGGGAATAGAAACAATTCCATAGCTATGCTGACTCCCTCTACTACCAACTTCCATCCCCACCCCCTTCCTGGGTTTGCCTCTTCAACCTGAGATCCTCCTATCAAGGCTTTGAGTTCTTCATCCTTTTGTAGGCCTTTGAAGTTCTTCTTCTTCTCCTGTGAATACTTTATTTCGTATTACAAGTTGATGTTGATTTGCTAGCCTTTGTTCTGTTATTTTTGATTCTGGATATTGATCTTTCCAGAACTAGTGCATTCTTCTCAGATACTCTTTGGGTCTGATTTTTAATAACAGGCATTATTTCTTTGTTTTCAGTCTGCATGTATTTGCAATGGATAAACAACTTCTCTCCCAGTAGTCCTGAAGCTGCCAGCCCTGATTTCTCATCTAAAAGTCCTGTGTCTTGTAGCCAATTTGTCTCCAGATGTCCAGGAACTTCAACACCTGGTACAACTGTTGTTGGCCAGAGCAATGACAGGTATGGTATGGGTTTCTGTAAATTACTTCTCACCGTGTCGTTTATGAGACAGGCATTCTTTGTCTGACTCAACTGATTAGACTTGTCCAATATGGTTGAATCTCTGACATAGATCTCATCCTTCTCAGAACACATAAGACCCACAACTACATTAAAGTAGTGCCTCACAGGGAATTATTATGGTTGGTCACAGAGTCAGCCAGATGCTTATATTTATTATTTAACACTTTTATATCATCTGACTCTCACCATGAGGTCATGCAACATTCTTTCAGTATTTCTTCTTTAACTTTGTTACTAGTATCAAGATCAAAAGTGAATTTTTTGAGCATAGATGCAAATTACTATATTCTGTTCATGGGTCAGTGATAGGACAGACTGAGACAAGATAGAATAAAAGTAACAGGCTAACATTTATTTGCTAACGCAAGACATCTAACCAGAACAGCTAGGAATGGCAACCATAATCTTCCGTCTGACAGCTCCTTTTATATGGAGCTACATACTATATACCAGGGATGTTAAACTGGCGGCCCACGGACTGGATGCATCATGCAAAGGCCATGCCCACCCTGGGTCTGCAAAGCCAAAAAACGTCACGATATGTCACGTGATGCAATTGAGTCTGACACCCATGCTATATACCTACACCTCTTTCTAAACTTAAATGTGTGTTTTGCCTTAAACTTACCTGAAAGTAAGTTTCAAGCATAAAATAAAAGCCCCCAAAATATTTTCATTATAACAGGCAAAATCCTGGCTACTATAGATTTTAGATTCTTTTTAATTTGGTTTGCATTGGAAGTCCCAAGTAAAAATGCTGCAAAAATGCTGTAAAAATGGTACAAACTTACCTAATAAAAATTTATGCATATGTTTTATCATGAGTCCCTATAACACATGCCAACTATTTAAACAAAAGATATGCATATGTTTACAATACTTGTGTTAATTGATATACTATGTTTACACAAAACACACTATTGTATAAATATGGAAATTGCCAAATAGCATAAGCATGTATGTACAAGACAACAGAATAAAGGTTTGTCAATGTTTTTGAAACATGAAGCTAATATATGCTAATATAGTAGAGCTAATATAATATATGTTCTTCCAAAACTACAGAAAACATGACATACAGTTACCTATTAATAAAGAGGAAAGTAATTCAGGATTAGGCAATATCAGATTCTAGTCTGCTATACACTTAATGGCAGAAGAATGGCAAACACAGCAATTACACAAAATACAGACATATACAATTAGGTTTGTAATATCTTCCTATTTCTCTTTCATCGGCATTTCTGCATCTACAGTACCTAAGATGTCTGTTCTTGCAGTTATACTGATTACTGATAGGCCATTGCTCTCTTATCAGAGCCACAAGAAATGCTTCATTTTGAAACTGATGTGCAGTTTCTGCATCATCAACTAGCCAATCAGAATGACAGTTTCCCAGTCCACATTTACAGTTGAGATATAGATAGATATTGTCACGGTCAGCCATAATTCAAAATGAAGAGTCTGACATGGGACAGGAGGGCTCAAAAGATATCCTCGCGTAAGGTCCATCCAACTTTTTAGTTCTTCTGTTAAAAGTTTTGCTTGCACAAACCACTCCTGTAGCACTGCCCAAAAACCCCTTCATGGAGGCTGTCCTCAGGAATAAAGCTTGCCTCAAGAGTCTCTTTCACATCAATGGTTTTTTAAAATTATTTTTGCTGGTTCTTGCAAAAATAATGGGAATTCTTTAAAAAGTTTAGGATTGTCTTATTTTCCACCTTTTTGTCTTTGAAATCACTGGATAAGTAAACAGAAGGAACTTATTCATATGAATAGTTTCAAGTTGGAATAAGAAAACTGATTTTTTAGAACTAAACTGAATCCAATACAATACTGATTTTAAAGTTTTATCAACAATTTGTGTTGATAAAAAGCTGGACTGCCTTGCATTGCTTATCCAAGATGAAGCTTCTGCCACACAGTTGATTTACTTTTGACAGAGCAGGCAAGTGATTGATCTTCACCTTCAATATATCCATTTCTAGTGATATTCTTGGAAGGACAAAGGAAAAGAATGTCAAAAACAAGGCTACTGCTTTAGGTGCGTTATGACCTTGCACACACAATCATAAAGGATAGAGCTTGCAGTAAGGCAGAGTGACATTGCTTTCATCATTTTGATGAAAGTAGCAAGACCCTGCTAATGCCCATGTCCATTTCTGTGATTTGAAATATTCAATAATTGACCATATTCTGATATATGCTTGCCTCTTAGACTCTGCTTCCTGTTCCCGCTTCTCATTTGTTGGAAGAAATGTCCTTCTGGGTTCAATTCCAAGTGGAGAGAAAGACACTGAAAACATGGAGACTGCTTGGAAGGATGATTTAATGGAGCAGAACCTTTAAGCATATGGTCCTGGTGCAGTTGAACACATGGAGTGAAGAGTGAGATATATTTATACCCTCTCTTGGGCCTTGAAAAAAATGTATCCTATTGGTTGTCAGACTCCCGGGGGGGGGGACACGGGGATCTTACCTAACTTTGTAGGCTGTCTGTGTCCCACGCTTGATTGAATCTTGCTGGGTGATGCAATGAAGAACAATTTCCTATTGTGGCTGAATGGCTTTGCCCTGAAGGATAATCCCATCATCCTGGAGCTGAGGTCTTTTGTTTTGCAGATAGACTGGCCCAGTCTTTTGTCTTGTAGATAAGATGGCACCAAAATATCTGTTGGGAGCAGGGAACTGGGGTCTTCTGTTTCTGTTTTCTTTAAGATTTTTATTTCTCTTTTAGGAGAAATATTCTGCCTTTTTAATATTTCCTAGAATATTTCATTCTTCTAGGAGAGGGGTGAGTGCTAACTTTCTACAAAAAACTTTCTTTTTTTTTATTAAAAAGTTTTATCAAATATTACAACAATTTTTCCCCGTCCCTCCTCCCCCCTTCCCTCCTCCTCCCACCCCGGACTTCCCAGAGCAAATACAGGGTATAACATTTAACAAACATAAATTAAAATATGCTAACTTTCTGTAGGCTCTTAATTCCCTCTTGCTCTTTAACTCCCTTTAACTAACAAAGCATAATTCAAAAAGAAAAAGTTGATTTCATTCATAAGCTATTTGAAGCTTTTTAGTCCGATATTTCTACACATTCTTAATGCATGTATACTCAAAAAATAAAAAGTGAAGCTGAAATGATAGAGTGGCAGGTGTCCCTGATAGGATGGATAAATACATAGAAATACATTTCTTTTCCTGTAATTAATTTATTACAAAAGTACATGTCTATCAAATTTAATTGACCATACTTATGGCAAAAGAAAAACAGGTTGATAATTTGTAGCCCTTTGCTGAAATTAATGGAACTCATCATACTGGTTTGGTTTTTATTGGAACATTTTTGCTATCTACTTGGTTCATTTCCAACCTGAGAGTCCAGACATCCTTTTCATAAAGAAAGATTTTCTATTTGCACAAATGACTAAGATCCAGTGCTAAAAACACCAGCATTTTCAACACTATTTCCCATCGCATTCCAAAACAGCCCTTTTCCCAAGTCCAAACTTTTTTGACAGTCAACATTTTACATTTTAACTATTGTAAAAATAATTCACACAGCTGTAGAAACCACTGAGCAATTTACAGCTTTCTACTAGCATCACAATTGTGTCATAACAAAAAAAAATTTCAGCACTGCATAGCTGACAATTATTCCAAATATGATATGTTCATATGTCTATTTACAGATTCTCCAAATTATTACTTACTCCCACATATAGAATCAAAACTAACATCCGAATGTGATTAAAATGGAAAAAATTGTAAGGTATAAGGACATTTTGAATGATAAGGGGAACTTAAATCCAAACAAGAACTGATTAATCAAGAGATCCATCTAGCATGGTGGCCATATGTGCAAATACAATCAAGATATGAGAAAGATGCAAGAATGTACGGTTTCTATAAAGAACCAACAGAACTAGACCAGTTATTACTAGAGACAGATGAAAAATTAATTTAAAAAATTTATAGCTACTTCCTGAATATTAAAATAGAAAAAGAGCAAATGAAAAAAACAATGATAACATGGGCTAAAAACTTTGGTTATCCAATAGACAAATGGCAGAAATTGTGGGATAGAAACTGTAAATTAACGATGTCAATGGCCTATAAGGAAAATCTATATAAAATGTTTTATAGATGGCATTTACCACCAGCGAGGCTAGCAAAGATGTTTGAAAACTTATCAGCTAAATGTTGGAAGTGTAATCAGAAAAGAAAAGAAAGAAACAGAATAATTTTTAACATGGGATATATATTTACCATTGGTAAAGAGAAGTTAAAATTTAAAAAGAATTTACTGTATTTTCCGGCGTATAAGACGATTGGGCGTATAAGACGACCGACTTTTCCTGTTAAAATATAGGGTTTGGGCTATACTCGCCATATAAGACTACCCCTCTTCCAACGCACACCAAATAAAAATTAAAAAAACATCAACTGGCTCACCCACAATGTAAAAGCAGCTGTGCTAGACCCAAAATGGCCCTGCAACAAGCAGGAACCTCACACAGCCACAAAAAGCCCAAAAAACAACTTTCACACTTTACACACACACAACACAACACAACTGGCTCACCCACAATGTAAAAGCAGCTGTGCTAGATCCAAAATGGCCCTGCAACAAGCAGGAACCTCACATAGCCACAAAAAGCCCAAAAAAACAACTTTCACACTTTATACACACACAACACAACACAACTGGCTCACTCACAATGTAAAAGCAGCTGTGCTAGACCCAAAATGGTCCCTGCAACAAGCAGGAACCTCACATAGCCACAAAAAGCCCCAAAAAACAACTTTCACACTTCACACACACAAAACACAACACAACACAACTGGCTCACCCACAATGTAAAAGCAGCTGTGCTAGGCCCAAAATGGCCCCTGCAACAAGCAGGAACCTCACACAGCCACAAAAAGTCCCCCAAAAAACAACTTTCACACTTTACACACACAAAATTCCACATACAGCTTTGTGAGATTTTTTGTGTTTGTGTAGAGTGAAACATTACAGAAACACACTAAATCTCAGAAAGCTGCACAAATATTATTTTATTTTATTTTTATTTTTATATGAAAACTAAATTTAAAACTTCCTAAACTTCAAATGGCTAGGTCTAAAAAAGAACAACTAAAAAAAAACCCAATTAACTATTTTTTTTAAAGCTCCCAAAGGGGGGAAAAAATTACCCAATAGAACAGGGGTCTCCAACCTTGGCAACTTTAAGACTTGTAGACTTCAACTCCCAGAATTCCTCAGCCAGCTTTGTTTTGCTGGCTGAGGAATTCTGGGAGTTGAAGTCCACAACTCCCTGCCTGCTTGATTGCAGGCAGGGTGTGGCTTGCTGATGGAATGGATTCAGGCAAGCAAAGCAAGGCAAGCGTTGCGACTAGCAGCTAAGATAAGCAAGCTGGAGGGGGAAAACTTTTTTCCTTTTACATGGCTCTGGTGATCCCAGCTGTGTTGCCTGATTAGCAGGCAACTCAGCTGGGATAGTCAGAGCTTGGATCACCAGAGCCATGTAAAAGAAAAAAAAGTTTTTTCCTTTTATATGGCTCTGGAGATCCCAGCTGCGTTGCCTGATTAGCAAGCAACTCAGCTGGAATAGTCAGAGCTTGGAT
This sequence comes from Pituophis catenifer annectens, assembly GCF_029215685.1. NCBI lineage: Eukaryota > Metazoa > Chordata > Lepidosauria > Squamata > Colubridae > Pituophis > Pituophis catenifer. Next base: position 43,528,414 of record NW_027256883.1, read on the forward strand.
TGCCAGAGCCATGTGAAAGAAAAAAACTTTTTTTCATTTACATGGCTCTGACGATCCCAGCAGCATTGCCTATTAGCAGGCAACTCAGCTGGGATCGTCAGAGCTTGGATCGCCAGAGCCATTTAAGGCTCGTCAGAGCCTTTCGGGCTGGTCTGCCTGGTTACAGGAGAACGACACCCGATGTATAAGACGACCCCCGACTTTTGAGAAGATTTTCATGTGTTAAAAAGTTGTCTTATACGCAGAAAATACGGTAAAGAGATAACAAAAAATTGTATTGAAAATACCGTAAGATAGACAAACTAATTGTTTTATTATTTTATGATTAATATTGATATGTTTATTAAGATTACTAGTATGATTATGGCTATTGTTGTACTTTTACCCAAAATTAATTATGCCCAGACAACACGCTGTTCAGATAGACATGGATTTTTTATGTTTTTAAAGAAAAAAATGTACCAATAAAACATATATTTAAAAACAAATGTTGCTTTCATATTAAAAAAAAAACACCCCTAGCATTCAGAAACCTGTTTTAGGCTCTTTCTCCTGGATAAATCAGCCTCATCTCTCTTTCGCGCACACACACACACACACACACACACACACATATCATACATACATACATATTCTCAGGTGTTGGATTCAGAAATTTTAGCAACCGGTTCTCTGCCCGGTTGCTGGGTGGGCCTGGCCATGGTGGGCATAGTCTACTAGGCCTCCTGTACCACAGGAGGGCATTTTCACCTTCCCTAGACTCCGGAGGTTTTCCTTGAGCCTCCGGGAGTGCAAAAACAGCTTCCCCAGGGCTCTGGAAGCCTTCGGAGGCAGAAACAAGCCCATTTCCTGACTTCTGAAACTTCCAGTAGGCCCATTTGTCGCCCTCTCAGAACCTCCGTATGGGCCCTGCACTTTCCTGGCATCCAAAATGGGCATGGAGACTCCTGGGAGGGTAGGAGTGGGGTGGGCGGGGTCAGCCAGTTCTTGTAACTACCGGTTTGGTGAACCAGATTAAAATTAACTTCCAGTTCAGTCAAACCAGCTGAATCCCACCTCTGCATATTCTGTATCTTTAATAATACAGAGTATTTCTCTTTATGCTTCTTGAAGTTTCTAAATTTGTAAAGTTCTTTATTGTATTTCTTTACATTTCTATGTATGAATAATTATTTAGTATAATAGAAAATGAATAATTATTTAGAGACTATGCCAATATCCAAATCAATATGAAAAAAGTATAAAAACGCATCATTATATTTTTGGATTCATATTCACCAAAAATATTCTTCACCTTTAGCCATTTAAAAAGTTTAGCAATATAAGACATGTTATCTTTTTTTTTCTTATATTAGGAACAAAGGTTTTACTTATATGCAATCTGTAGAATAATACTTTGTCAATGCCTTGAAAAGCTTTTGTATTTAAGACCTATACAATTTATAAATTGCAAGGAAACATACCATATTCATCTTTTAAATAGGCAGGATTAATAAAGTTTTTTAAAAATATATTTTCATAAAAGCAAGAAGTGTGCACTAAAAACTAGACAACCCATGACTCATTGGGTCATCCTTTTAGAGATATTTCCTTACCTAAGTAGAGAAACAGAATGACCATGGGCAAATTGCTATCATTTGGGGTTTAAAATTAAAGAAGAAAACATTTTATTAAAGACGAAAGATGCGTAGCAAGAAAAATGTATATGCTTTTTGTTTAACAAAGTATGTTTTTAATGAGATTTGTGATTGATGACATTTTTAAGAATACTCTAATGTTTTCACTTCTTTTTCTTTGGCTTAAACTTTAAAGTCGTAAAGCAACATACAGCTGACCAATTTCTCCAGATAAATCAGCACATTCTCAATAGTTTGTCCTTGTGTTTATGTATAGTGATAGCAAAACATGACTATATTGGGAACTGTGGACACTGAAGAAGGACATCTTAACCTTCTGATAAACTGAACGTAATTCTTGGAATTGTGACAATGTCAGATTTGAGTGCACCAATATTTATTTTTCCTACAATGAGATTCATTGGATCCAGGCTGGGGGCTCAGCAGCCAGGGTGCAAAGGAGGAAAGGGCAATCCCCCCCTCTCTCCTCCTCCTGCTGCAGGGCTGCCATGGAGCTTGCATAGGACAGCTTCCAATTTTTCTCCCTCTTCCTTGGGGAACCCTGTACAGATGCACATCCAAAAGTGCTCCCTCCATGACTTTGGAGCCTCTAGCCTTGCAATCCTGTGCAGGGAAGGTGGAGGTTTGCTCTGAAGCTGCAGCACAGTGTTGTACTGGGAGGTCTCCGTGGTTAACATTGATTTGTGCATCTTGTTCCAGCCAGACGGGTGAATGCTGGGAGCTCGGTAGCCAGGGAAGATGGGATTTTGGGGTACAACAGAGGAAGGGGTGATCTCCCCCTCCCTCCTCTGTCCCGCTGCAGGGCCATCACAGAGATCGCGCAGGGCAGTGTGACACCTGAAGAAGGGGGCCCTGCCAGGCCGGCAGCTTATTTTTGAGCCCAAAAGAAAATAAGACAGGGTCTTATTTTCGAGAAAACATGGTAAACAGACAGACAGACAGACAACTATAGATTGTATATTAAGGAGGCTTTAGTAATCGCTGAGAATTTAAGGGGCTGTCTTTGTACTTCAATCACAAGTACAAGGGGCAGGAGAAAGGTTATATATTTTATTCACAAATGTAGATATAGGAAGCAAGTAATGAGTATTCCTGCATGCAGAACTTGTTTTTCTAAAACAGAACCCCTATGAATACATTCCTGTATCCCAAGTATTTTTAGCTTTCTGCTGCTGAATTTGTCTCATATAGCAAATATAGTTTGTTCTCTTTCTTTCTCTCCCCTCTCATACACAGAGACATGCACATATGCCTAATTGTCAATCAACAGCTCTGCTGGAGGAGATGCAGTATGTTACTATTCTTAAGGAGATCCTACATTAAGGGGTGTGCATAAGAGCACCAGCGTGCCTACCATCCCTGTCCTAATGTTTCCTCTATTTGTATCTATTTTATGTATTCAATCCATGCTTATAATTATATATATTACCTAATATGTTCTTGACAAATAAATTAAATAAATAAATAAATAAATTCTCCATCTTCTGTCCCTCACAATCTTTTTTATCTATTAATAAGGTAACTGTTATACTGTAGGGCCATTGATAAGGAATTCTGGAAGGAATTCTTCTCTCTGTGTGTGTTTTTCTTTCTCTCGCACTGTAAGAAATGTTACTGTTTAGACAGAGATTTTCTGATTGACCACTATAATCTCTCAACCTAATTCACATAATCAAGAATGCAGTATGTTTTTAGTGTCACTGAAAGTAGAGAAGACCTAAAGTCTATATTCCTAAATAAAGAATATTTAGGAAACTACTTACTTTTATTTTGACTAAAAATTCCAAAGTTCCTTCCATTTGCAAAAGGAGCAAAGATCAATCTTGTCCTTGGGGCTTTTTTGGGTAAATAGAGATATAAATGAGATTTCAATCAATAAATAATGCTCTGCTCTTACACACTGCCTGCCATAAGCCCACTAATTGTTGCTAGCACAAAGGGATACAAACAAAGGGCATCTAGTTATAATATGTTACTTTCATAGCCAGCTAGGATGCCACAGAATTGCTTAGTAGCAATTAAACTCAACACTGCAAAAGCTGAGTTGGTAATCAAACCAATGCTCCTTGCAAAGCCTCCACTCATCCATATGTTAATTTAAATATAAAGCAAGCTGGCAAAGTAGAATCTGCACACTGTGCATTAGGGAGGAGGGTAGCAAAAATGTTATTAAAGGACTCTCTTCATCATCTAGGCATGAGACAAATCTGATTAATACCAAGGTCATATCTTAGAGTTACTCCTTTCAGTACACTTAATAACAACTAACATCCAAGGTGATGCTTCTAAACTTTGTTTTATATGATTGGAGAAACATTAGGCACAATGCAGAAGAAAAAGATATTGAATATCTCATTTCTTAAATGAAAAAATAATTTTTATTGCGTCATTCAAAAACTGTCCATTTTTGCCTATGAAATTGAAAGATTCATCTTCTATAGAATCTTGCAAACCTCTTTTTAGAATCTGGCATTATCTCCAGGGTTCAAAATAATTTAGAAAATATACAGGTAGTCCTTGACTTAGGACCATAATTTGGACCAGATTTTCAGTTGTAAATCATCACACTGATAAATCAAGCCACCTATTTGACCACACCTGATTTTATGTCTTTTTTTTTTTTTGCAGTGGTCAATAAATGAATGTACAGCCATTAAGCAAACACCCTAGATTTATGCAAAACAATTTATATGTAAACCCACTTTTCTGAATGGAGAATTTTTTGCTGGAAATCAGCAAAGAAGTCAGAAATCATGGCCACATAATCAAGGGATGCTACAACTGGTTGCAAAGTCAAGCTGATTGCCAAGTGCCCAAAATGCACTTACGTAATTGCAGGACAGGGGAAGGACTGTCAGGTCATTTTATGATAGCCAGAAGTGTTTTATGGCCCCTAAAGCATCTGAACTTGTCCTTTTTTTAATTTCAAATAGTCATTAAGCAACTAATCGCAAGTCTGTTATTTATCTGTGATTTTGGTCCTTTTGTTTAGCTATTTCCAGAACTTAAAAATATTGCTTGCAGTTATCTGTAGTATTTATTATCTAAAACAGGGATCCCCAACTCCCAGGCCACGACCCATTACCACACTGTGGTCTATTTGCAACTGGGCCATGCGAGCGGTGGGCCGGCGCGCACATGAAGCTCAACTTGCACGACCGGGAGCTGGGCCGACATGCATATGCATGCTGAGTTCAACTTGCACAAGTCAAGCTGTACATGCATGTACCCCCTGGCCCGCTGCTTGCTTGGCCTGGTTCCCCTCTCCCTCCCCTCCCATCAGGCCGCCAAAACACAAAGATTGGTGACCACAGATCTAAAACATTAAAACAATAAAATATTAAATTCCACAACAAACCTTAGCTTTGAAGTATTTGTGATAACAAAATTACATTGATTCATGTTCAGTCATCCTAAGGCTGAGAGCAGTCACTGTCTTGTTTTATTTCTTTACGATGAACAAGGGAATAGATAATACCCTTTGTTAAAGACATTCTGCCTAACTATTTCAGCCTAGAAGTACAGAAGTAGTTATACATTATTCATGACCTGTCTTCAAGATGTCTTTCTACAGCAGCTTTAAGCTGAAACTGCAGTTTAACTTCCAAAGTTAAAATTAAAAAGAAAATAATGGGAAGAGAGTCAGCCCACCAAACCACTTTCTTGACTACTCTGTACAGGTTAATGCCCATTGGGGATTTAGGAATTTTGCTTGAGAGACAACTGAGATCTTTCAATATAGCAAAAGCAGCTTAACTAATCTTCATCACATCAATTTCTTTTGTCTGAAGAGTTCACATTTGAGCCAGTTGAAAGAAAGAAACAAAGGATAATACATCCTCAAAAATTTTAGGTTTCTGTTCACTTTATCTGCATCTTTGATGAACTGCATTTTCTTAATATGTGCAACATATTCCATCTTTTCCCTTTTATTCTTCTCATACGAGTATCTATACTTGCCTTTTCTTCCCTATGAGCAATTATTATAGCCTTATATTTTATTAACTTTGTAAAATCACCTATATAATGAACCAGAACTCCAAAAAAATTTCCTAGAATATTATTACATCAGCTTGGATCAGCTGCAGAGTTATGGTATGTCTATTTAACAGGCCAACCCAGTGCTAAATAGCTTGTATAAGTTATGCAGATACACCTTCTGTAAATTATCATATTAACATGAATTGTCCTATCAAAATGTAAAAAATAAAATAATGCCTTCCTAGTAAGATATGAAAAGCATAAGCAGTCCAAAGTCCAAGAATTTAGATGAAAAACAGTTCCTCTAACAGTGTAAAACTTTAAAGTACTATTATATAATTTGTTCTCACTCCTATAAATAACTTTGGCTCTTTTTAATGAAAGTTGGAATATTCAAAATCTCACATACATCTTAAATGTAAAAGGAACATTCAATTTTCCTTTTACACAGGTGTTATTAAATATGTTTATACTTTAAAAACAACTTTATGAAATTATTTCAAGCAGATGGAATGGAAATTTTATTTTCAATTTTATTTTCAATTTCCCTTGTATCATCAGAGTTTGCCGATGAACTGATGCCTGCAACCTTCAGCTTTATGATATGCCATGAAATGTACTCTCAAAAGCAGATTGGTTAAAAACCAAGATATTTTCCCCTTCTGTCAAATTAGAAATACAAAATTTGAAGATTTTGAAAGAAGCTTACAACCTTACAAATGAAGGTTGTTCATCCTAATATATGGGAATGTGTGAATGCTGTGAATAATTATAGCATGCAAATATCTGAAAATCATCAAGTAAATTTGATATGAGAATGATGACTTAATATGAAAGGCCAGATACCAAATGACAATGTCAGGCTAACATTAGAAAAGAGCTTCTTGGGTCCTTGCTCTTGATCCTTGTACGTTTTTAAAAAGTACAAGAAATAATAATAGAAACAATAATATACCTTCAGGTAAAAATGAATGAAAGTAAAAATGAAAAATACTATTGGCTCAAAATTATGCTTGTGATATTTTGTATAGGACTAAAATATTGCAAGATTCCTATAAATTTCTTTTCCAAGAACAAATGTCCTAAATAAAGAAGCAAGATTCTAAGCCAGTGTCAAACTTGCGGCCCGTGTGCCAGATGTGTCACACGCTGGCTGTGCCCAGCCCACTTTAGCGAAGGGAAATACGTCACATAATGACAACATGACACCACGAGTTTGACGCCCCTATTCTAAGCAGTTTCTTAGCATCCAAAAGAATACAAGACTTCTTCTCAAAACATTATTCAAGAAAGCTAAATCTTACAAGAAATATAGCCTATAAAGATGAATAATATCAATCTCATTCAACATTGAATGAGAAACACTAACAGGAATACTATGATTTGTTAGTTGAAAGTTGACCACAAATTAAGTAAGGACTTTATTTACAGTTCAAATATTTGCTGCCTTTCCAACAATATTGGATTAGGGATTTGTGGCTGATCTTTTCCAATATGACTATGCTAGATTAAAATTGAATCAACATTCCTATAAAATGGATGTTATATTTTCCTCTAATGTGTTTTTAAATCCAGATGAAAAATTTTCCCCAAGATATTTGGAAAGGATAATATTATGCTGTTAAAAGTCAGAGAACTGACAACACCATGCCAACGTTTAGCACGATTCAAAATATTATCTGGCAAATCTTTCGGTTTTAACATACTAACTTTTACAATCAGTGTTAAGGTTATTAAAAAAATATTAAGGTTATTAAAAAGGCATTTACTGTGCAGAATGAAGAGTATAATACAGTTTACAGTTTAACTGATCCTTATCAGCATGTTTGCTAGGGGTATAAATTCCACAGCTCTTACATGAAAATCTCAAAGACAATCTATTTATAAACTAGATTGATTATAACAGAATCTCACACCTGAAGCATCTTGAGTATTTTATCATTTTTACATATAAATCTTATGGATGTTACAGCTACCTGCTCAATAATACAAATATCTCTATGTAATCTGATTTTCTTTTAGACGCAGTTTACATTCTGTTACAGACCAAGCATATTAGTCTCCCAGGACATGGGAACCATAATCTCAAATTTATTATTACAACCAATTCGTTTTCAGTTATTAATCTATCATTCTGTTGCTTATCAAACATCAAATTTACATACACATTTTACAATTAAAATGAGACTTCTAAAGAATCTTATAATGAGTAAGTTTGTGGAGGGGAAAAGTAAAGCAGCAACTGAGACTTCATTATCACCATGTACAATCAGTCATCCAGTGAACAGAAATTGTCTGTCAGTTATGCAATGTAGTTCTATTGCTCTGCATCTGAACAGGCTTTTTTACAGCTGGGAGTCTCATTTGGAAGATTATTTAAAAAGGTATGCTCGTTTATATGCTTAAACGGCTCGCTTTGCACAGAGGAAAGCAGTCAGTTGTTAAGGAAACTGACTTAAAATGTTAATGAAACTGTATAATATGGCATAAATATATAATACAGGCCTCACTAGGCTCGATACATAAAAGTTTCCAGGAGACCCTTCCTTTTTCTTATTTCTTTCTGTTTATTTTTGTTTTGCATCTTATATCTGAACAGGGTTGTGGGTATCAGGTAAATTACATATTTTTATATGCATGATATCCTTACATGTATGAATTCATCCATGAAAGGTATAGCAAACAGGCCTTAGCATTGATTTTCAGAAGCACTTTAGTGCACAAATGAGGAGTGAAATTTTTGAGATGACCATAATTAAGCAGGGAAATGGTGAAAGCATAAAACAGATGATATGGCTAACACAAGTAAATGGACAGGGAATGAGATATAAAGAACTACAGTAAATATTAACAAAATGTATTACATAGCCTATACAATACACTAAAAAATTGCTTTCTCAATCCAGCTCATGAACAAGAAACCAATCACAAGTAAGATCTGCTTAAAATATATTTATTTTAGATTTAGTGACCCCTTAATCCCTTAATCTCAATCAGAAGTCAAAATGCTAGACACATCTGATTTTATTGCCTTCTGGGACAGACAAAAGACTATAAATGGATAAGGACTGTAAGCATTTCATGGCTGGAATATTGGAAAATGCAAAAGTAAAGTATGGGGTAATAAAGCATTCACAGTAATAATAGTTTCTTGGCTCGGAGAGCCAATGAGAACAGATCATGGCAATTTCTTAGGCATGCAAGCAAAAAATAGTATGGATACTTTTCTAATCATTATGGTATTTAAAGGTATGTTAAACAACAAATATTAGACAAAATTACCCAGAGGAAGTTAATAGAACTACCTTCTCCCTTTCCAACAGAAGCCATTTTAGGTATATACAGTATTTATTATTTGGGTAATATCAATAATATCTTCAAGGATATATCCAAAATGTAACAAGGAATCAATTCCTTGATATAAAGGAATCACTAAACAATTGTCTAATGATTACACCACAATAAAATACATTCTTATTCCACTTAAAAGGTTCTGCACAACAGTTTTAATTCCCTTTGTTTAGGAAATCAAATAAATCTGTGCATCTATTTCCCAGCTCAATAACAATATTTTTAAAATCCATAGCTTTTAATTTAAGAAGCAGACTTTTCAGTGAAGTTGTTCCTTTTTTTATGAAATAAAAATAAGGCAGATTATATAAATATTTAAGCTTCCTTTAGCTACTATTTCACAATGTTTATTAATAGAGCTATCTAGCAACAAGTTATTTTCTTTTATACAGCATCCTGAATATTTTCTAGCTAATTTCCTAGCTAATTGTTTCAGCATTAGTGTACTGTAATTTTTATACACACCACACACACACATATTAAGTGTTTTCCTATCGAGACACCTGGTATATAACAAACACCTGGTATATAAAACACTTAATCTCTCCCCTGGCTCAAGTTGATGAAGGGAGGAGAATTTGTGGCTCAGAGATTAATACAACTGCCTAACATGCAGGCAGCCCAAGTTCGAATCCAAGTAAGGATATGGCTAGCTGATGACAGCTAAATAGCTTGAAATAAATCTATACTAGTCTTCCTTTATTTCTTTATCAGCGAAATATAAATTTGATTGCACATATATCTATATGCGCAATTCAGGTGATGATAGAATAGCATGAACTTTATTGTGGTCTTAAACTAGTTACACATAAAATATGCATATATCTCCCTTAATTCATTAAAATAACAATAGCAAAAAAAGGAAGAAGGAAAAGGTTAGTTTTAGGGTTAGAGTTAATATTAAAAATGTGGGAGGAATGAAGTTGTGTTAGACAATATTTGCTGCCTCGTTCTTATAGCAACCAGACATAATTTGGCTACATGCATGCAAGAGAAAGATAAACAAGTCATTATCTCTGCCTTGGTGTTCCTTTATGATGGACTGTGTATCATGTAAGCTTCTGAAGAAAATGCAATACAAATGAGATGTTGCACATTCTGTATGGCATGAAGTCATATGGGCAGAGGTGTTAATGAAAAGGAATCCTTTGATATTTACATCAATAACTGATGAGGGTAGTGCATCAGACCTCAATAAGGCAAATGCTCTGAAATGTTTATGATTTATTAAGGACTGGCAATAATCAACTGGCTTAGTACTTTGAAAGTATGAAAATGGACTAGATCAAAAAGTTGTTCGTAGCATTCAAAAGGCTCATTAAACTCCTGGAACCTCACAGTGCCACAGTTTGGTAGCTGTCTTTCTACCAAATTTTCCAACTGCTTTGCCAGATGACATCTGGCAAACTCTCTCTGGGAAATGATCAGATGATCAGATATAATCAGCTATAAATTTACTAACACAAGATAATTTTTTCTGCCCGGACATCTCTTCTTTTTCTTTTCTTCCTAGTGTGCCCAGATAAAATAATCATCCAGTTGTAATAAATTGCCATTTATACAAGCACAGTGTGTTGGTTTTAATTCTGAACCAACCAGCATTTTAAGAACCTTCAAACTAATATTGATATTCTGGTTTGTTACAGAATTGTAATCATAAAGCTGACTAGGTGGTTCAGTGGCTAAGACACTGAGCTTGTCAATCAGAAAGGTTGGCAGTTCGGTGGTTCAAATCCCTAGTACAGTTCTCCTGCATGAGCAGGGGGTTGGACTAGATGACCTCCAAGGTCCCTTCCAACTCTGTTACTAAATCCAAAAATCAAATTAAATGACTATGGTTTTTTGAGAATTTCCAAATTTTATCCATGTGCAGCATGGTGAGGAGAAATAGTATTATATGTGCAGAGGCAAGAGACTTTAATAAAATAAAAGTATCCAAATACTAGATACTTTTAACTCCAAAGTTGAAAGAATAGACAATGTTGCAGTATTCATTAATTCACTATGTTTTGATATTATCAAAAATGAAAGTTTTTTTTTTACCTATCTTGCTCCCACTACATCTGAGATCGTTCCTTGAAAAGTGCATAAATCCATCAATCAAATAAATAATTATTATTCAGTCATAGAACAGCAAATAAAATAAAAAAACACAATTAATTAGGGTAAAAATAAAAGCATGTTTTAAAATATCTAAGAAAGATTTAAAAAGAAACGACAGCATACTATTCAAATTGTAGAATAGTACTTAGCTCAGTGGTGAGTTTCAAAAATTTTTACTACCAGTTTTGTGGGTATGGCTTGGTGGGCATGGCATGGCTTGGTGGGCGTGGCAGGGGAAGAATACTGTAAAATCTCCATTCCCTCCCCACTCCAGGGGAAGGTTACTACAAATACCCATTTCCTCCCGATCAGCTGGGACTCGAAAGGCAGAGAATAGATGGGGGCGGGGCCAGTTAGAATTTTTACTACCGGTTCTCCGAACTACTCAATATCTGCTACCGGTTCTCCAGAACTGGTCAGAACCTGCTGAAACCCACCTCTGACTTAGCTATAGTCAAAGAAGTAAAATCAAATTGATCTGATAATTACAACTTAAGATAAAACAAATCAGAATGACCACAATGTTTAATAAATAATGTTGATAATAATTCCTGATGAGCATTTGTATAAAAAGGGTAATACAAAACAATGTGCTCTGTCTTTTCTATTATTCCTCCAACTGCATGGATACATGCAATCTCTGGTTGATGGAGATCTTTGGTGTCCCCCTTCAGTAACAGCTGTTGGGAGGGCATTGAATCTAGCCAAGAATAAGGCCCTTTTAAATTTTGCAGTTTTTATATGATTAATGTATCTGATTGGTTGGAGAAGGTGTGCAGAGTGGCTCAAAAAATGTTGGTAGGTAGAACTACTAAATCTGCTTTCAGCTCTAAATCAATGACCTGCTGCTTGAAATCAGCTAGCATAAATTCATAGCCTATCAGGGTGACGGCTGGCCATGAAAATCCATAAAGTTGTAGTTTGGCTTATATTGCCTGGCACCAGAAAGTCTGAAAGCTATTGGTCATAATTAACCTTTATTCCAGCTGACCAAGCCAGCTGAAAAAAAAAGAGAGGTGATGCCAATAGCAGAAAATGAAAATCCAGGCAGAAGTTTTTATTTTATGTAGACCAGTTTCATAGTTAAGCACCATTTGAAAAACATTACTTCCAAATAGCTCAGGAGGAAGGAATGACCAGTGGCAGCCTAACTGATTTAGGAGCTGGGCTTGCATTTTAGCTGAAAAGATTTTAATCACTGCAGGTCTTTCCAGGCATCCAGGTCATGGTTGTCCCAAAAGTGCTTTCTTTTAAAAGATTGAGAATCTCCATAATCATTTAGCTATGCATTTTGGGACAAACACTCTTCAAATAGTGTGGGAATATGAATGGATTTCCAGAAAAAAAAATTGCAAACTACAGTATTCACATGGCCCTCAGGGAGATAAAAATCCAGGTGGCCTCAACAACTTTCTGAAAGAGGGTTAACGAAATGATTGCAAGGAATATAAATCCTTCCATTCCCCACCATTCAGTCAGAACTGAAGAATCCATTATTAACATGGATTTTTTTTTAAAAAAAATATCCTCTATCATAATAGGCACAAAAGAACCATATGATTAAATATTCTGTGCATTGGGGTAGGATAGCAAAAGGCTCTCTTTCTTTTAGATTCTGGACAAAAACCTGAAATATATCATTTAATCCACAGTTCCAATGGGGAGACACTCTCTATCATCTAGAAACAAAATTTAACCTTGGTAGAGCCTTGGTAGCACAGTGGACTAATGCACTGTTATTAACATCTGCTGCTTGCAATTACTGCAAGTTCAAATCCCACCAGGCTCAAGGTTGACTCAGCCTTCCATCCTTTCAAAGGTAGGTAAAATAAGGACCCAGATTGTGGGGGCAATAAGATGACTTTGTATAAATATACAAAAGTATGAAGGCTATTGCTTAACGCATTGTAAGCCGCCCTGAGTCTCCAGAGAAGGGCGGCATATAAATTAAAGCAAAAAAAAAAAAAAAAAAACTGGTTTAAAAGGTCACAATGTTGAAAGCCATAAATGCAAACATTTCATTTGAAAAGTAGCTAGAAATATATCAACAATTTATGACAAATAACACTGTGTATAAATTAGGTTAAGAGAAACATGAATTATATAATCTAAGACCAGGAAATCCAATAGTCAGACTATTATATTATGCCAAAATTCAACCATAACCAGAAAAATATGACCTTGTGTAAATATATGAGATTGTCTGGTATTGATTTTTTGTGTGTGTTCTAAGTATTATTAGTTAGAAAATTATCATTGGTAATTTCCAGTTTATTTGCATCTGACTCTTAATCAGCTCCTATATCCAGATGAGAACAAACACACACACACTCACACACACACACACACACACACACACACACACCACTCAGTTCATCTAGAAGAAAAATAGCTTGGAATTTATTTATTAAACATTGAAAACATTTAATTGACAAAATGTATTAAAACCAGGAAGAGACCGAAAGGCATGAACAATAAACAAGAGACAAAAGGGCAGAGGACTTAATAACAATCTAGTTTCTCAGTATTTATATATCAAAAGGCACAGGACTTTTACAGGGTTATTTGAAACAATACGAGGGCATTTGACTTGAACCATCCAAAAGAGAATGATTTTTTGTTAATTCCTGCTTTTATAAATATGGCAGCAGCAAAGCAAAAAGCAAAACATCAGATGATTCTTCCTCTGTCTTGCACCATGAAACATTTTGGTGTAAGGAGATGATGCATCCAACCTTACTGAATTATACAGCATCCCACAGGCTATCCTAGACAATTGTGATTTCTACACTTACATTGTTGATTGAAACAAATTGTGTTTAGTATCCAGCAGGTCATGCTTCATTAATAGCATTTGACTTAACTTCAGGGATAACAAGAAGTAGTTCATTAATTCTAATGCTTTAGATTGTAGTCTCAAAACATTCAGATTTGTTGATGTCTGATAAAAGAGAGGGGGAGCACGGGAAGTTCAAGCATTTAAAAGTTTCTTAAATATGTCATATTTATTCATTACATATGAACAATAGCTGATGTACACAAGTTAAAATAAGTATAAGGAGTTGATTTATTTTATTGTATTACACTGGTTTTCAAAGGAGAATCTTCAGGTGCTCGATTGCTTTCAATCGAGCACCTGAAGCACAATTAACTGAAAACTAGTGCATGTCTTATTTTAAAAATAGTTGATGAGGCTAGAGTTGCTTCACAGAGTAAGATCAAATTTTTGTTATTAAATTAAATTGATTTAGCTCTAGCTGAAACAGGTCTCTTCTGAAAAGTCATACAGTATTTCCTATGCATACTCATGCTGGAAGATGTGTGTTTTCAGCTTACAGAAGAAAAAAGGCATATTAGATAAGAAAAATCCAGAGGCCCCATTTGTCATTAATTAATTCATATTTGTGCTATCCACAAGATCTCAACTAACAGTGTGTTTGCTTAGCGTTTATAATTGTTTGCTAACATTCTCAGGTCTCCTGAGCGGCAGCTCATTATCTGTGTTGCTACAGCACAAAATCCATCAAGGAAATCTCATAGTTCTAATTCCAGAGAGTTCCCTGAGAAAAAGTATCTGAAGAAATAACACATGGAGAGTTCAGAGAGAAGCCAAAATCAATGCCAGGAAAATTTTCACAAAAGTTGTCAGGTTTGAGAGTCATAGAAAGCTCTATATGGTTTCAGCAGTTTGTTGTGGTCGAATGGTTTCCTAAACAATCCTTTAATCCTGCCCAGCATAATTGATGCTGATCAGACCAGATCTCACAGTAGCTCCCAAGTAGGACTACTTGGGTTATCAGATCCTTAGCTGTGCTACTCCATCTTACTTTCTGCCCTTAGAGTACATATACGAAAAATAGAGGCTTAGAACAGGGGTGGGTTCTACTTACCTTTACTACCGGTTCGCATCACGCCCGTGCTTCGCTCACACCTGCATGTGCTTGTCCGCACATGCACAGTTCACCTATGATGACGTCCGGGTCAGGGGCAGAGCCTCCTGCTGATTTTACCACCGGTTCTTGTGAACCGGTCCGAACCAGGGGGCAACCCACCACTGGCTTAGAACCTTCTGGGTTTAGGTATGCAACCTAGGGCCTACAGTAAAATGATCAGTTTTCAAAATTAAATTCTGGAACATACAGGTCCGAACTTACTTTTAATGCCACCGAGTAGTTGATCTTGGGTTTTGTAGCACAACTATAGTAGCCAACGTAATAGGCAAATACTGCAGTGTTAGCCACACTATGATTTACTCAAATCCTGCTGCTGTCAGTCTACCAGGATGGACTCTTAGAATCTGTGAGCATCCCAACTAAACCTAGTTTCCTAACAAGGCTGATGCTGAAATTTACAATTAGTTCCTGGTATTATCCAATGCTACATACCATACAGAAAAAAGCAATCAGATTTTTACCATATTTCACATTTGCGATATGTAACTTCTAATTTTAGTTTCCATGGATACTCTCTCTACGTTATAATTCAAGCCTACAGTTTCAATGCCCGTTATGATACACACATATACATTGTGTGTGTGTGTATGTGTGTAACATACACGTTGTGTGTGTGTGTATTCATTTCTCTCCCATAAAAATGTTATAACAAACTATCATAATATATAATAGAGATCTGGTATATTAACCCTATAAAAAGAGACATATGGAAGAATTATGCTGAAGTTCTATGTAAAATTTGCTGAGAGAAAGGATTACTCAACAGTTCTGAATAGATATTCATAAAATATACAGATGTGTTTATAACAGCTCCTTCTATGACTAAAAACTTAGAAAGTATTAGAACAAAACTCATTATCATAAGTAATCAGAGAAAGACATTGGGGGTTAAGACCTTTTGTAAAACAGACTTGAGCAAATAATCTTACTGCTTTTAGCAGGAATATCATGACACAGAGTGCTTAAAGCATTAATTTATTAAAGTTTAGAAGAAAGGCCAAGTCTCCTCAGTGTTCTCCGTTTTTATGTATAGTAGGGGTGGAATGGAGAATGCAGCTCAAGAGCCAGTTCCCTTCCAGAACCGCACGTACTTCCTGCATGGCAGAAAAGGGAAATTAAAAAAAAAAGGATCTCAAATTCTTGACCATTTTGTACCAATGAAAAATACTATCTGGGCTTCATACTGATTAAGGTGTTGGATTATAACTGGGGAGACCAAGGTTCTAATCTGCTTTAGTCCACTTCTAGTCCAGGTTCCATCAAAAACCCTGTGGACCAGTAACTCTCTCTTAGCCCAACCTTTGTCACAGGTTTGTGGTTTTGAAGAAAAACAGGCAGAGGGAGTATGCCAGTTCAGTTCTTGCTTTAAAAAAAAAAAAGCAAGATATAAATCCAGCAAAGAAATAATCCAACATATAAACTCAGCTTTTTTCCTAGGAAGTAATGCTTGAAGAGCTCTTAACTGACATGGTTAGAATTGGATGGATGTGGACTGGTCAAGGCATGCTTTGCTTTCCTATGGGACCTTCCAACCTTCTCAATGAAAAGAAATATGTACAACTTTTAGAAATGAAATGTTCTTTAACATTTAATTATATACACAGAACTTTGCATAAAACGAAGAGTAATGACATCAATAATGTTTTGGTTCAGTATTATTTTAACCATATACAGTTAATCATCTTTGGCAAACTCTTATCTTCCAATTAGACTTCAAGTGAACAAAAGTTGACATAGTTAATTTGTGGTACAAAGCTAAACTCAACATCTTTCTACAAATTTGGAAACATGCATAGTATTTATGTATATTTCTTTAAACGATTTTGTTTTCCTTCTCTAAACTTTCTATTTTTCCCTGTGTTGTTGTTTTTAAAATCCAGTGCTGCATTCTTTTACTATTTTTCCAGTCACCTGAGGTAAATCCCTGGATTACAGCTTCAGCATCCATCACTTGCCAGCATGGACAGCAGTTCTTGTAGCTTAATAACAAAAACTGGAAGATCACAAATTCCTGATGCCATCTTTAAACAGAGTTGTTGATTATTGAATTGTCTCAATTAGGAAAGCTACAGACTACAGCACTTTGCTTTTTACAAAACCGGTATAAAACCACAAGATATGAAGTCTTTTAAAAAAACACCCTGCTTCCCCTAAAATAAGACATCCCCTGATAATAAGCCCAATCGGGCTTTTGAGCGCATGCGCTAAAATAAGCCCCTCCTGAAAATAAGTCCGCCCTGAAAATAAGCCAGCTCCGAAAATATTTAAATGCATGCACAGCCAGTCCCCGCCATTTCCTCTGCTTAGGTTTAGGGAGACAGAGCTGGAAATCAGGTAAGAGGAGCCCCATCTTGCTCCACACACCCCAAAATAATAAGACATCCCTGAAAATAAGGCCAAGCACTTATTTCGGGGTTCAAAAAAATATAAGACAGGGTCTTATTTTTGGGAAAACACAGTATGTATAGAATGCATTGTATGCTCTAGCCTGGAAATTACACAAACTTAATGAATATATGTTTATATTCAGAATTCATAAGGTTATAGCTTTAGATATATTGAATAAATGCTACTAATCCAAGGGTAACTATTCCTTTTTTCTTCCCCACAATACCTTTTGTGATAAGAAAAAAGGATAAAAGGAACTGAGAAGATTTAAAAGCACAAATGGAAAATCTTACTGTGTGGACCCTGTGAGGCAAGAACTAAATAATAGCATCTCTTCTGGAAGCACTGTTAGCTTGGTCAATACAGTGTGGCAACATAAATTGAAAACAGAAGTCTCTCAAACCAGAAAGAACATCCAAAATATCAGGTGAGTAAGTATGTATATGGTACATTTATAGATTTAATTATCACAACAGTGCTTTTATGCCTACCATAAATTTAATAGCTTTTACCCCAGGATATATAAAACTGATAACAAGGTGACAATAAGACATTTCAAGATGACTCTATGTATAAATACACATATCAGGAGTAAGGATTTACAGGCCTGCAATTATTCTTGTGCTTCCAAATTTCAAGATTCAGCCACTAAATTTGAAGATAAAATACCAATTTTAGCAGTACAATTTTTATCTGTAGGACATACAAAATAGAACAATATTATTTCAGAGAAAGAGAAGTGTTGGGAAACAAGAAAGTAAACATCCATTGCCTAAAAATGTGGGGATAATAAACCAACAACTTAATTGTGTTTACAGGTAGTCCATGATTTATGTCACTGGGACTGCAATAATTCAAAGTTACAGCAAAGTTGTGATCATTTGGAAAGCCTTTGGAAAGCTTCTGAGGCTTCCCGAAGCATTGTAAGAACAGGGCACATTGTTTGGGAAACAGCATGAGTGGCCTTGGAAAGGCAGTTTGGCATGGCCAGCAGCTGCCTCACTTAAGACTAGTCTGGGAACACCTTGTTAGCATTGAGAGGGAGATGGCAAGGCCAACTGGGCTTGGCAGGGTGTTAGAGTTTGCAGCAATCCAACCAGCACACAAGTAAATAATTCAGCAGGATTCATATATAAAATAAATTTCTTTATATACAGTAATATAAAGCATGATGCATGTATACAATACCCATGCAGTAGAAGCCAGAACCAGAACTCAGAATCCAGAAGCACAGAATCAATATAATCACAGAAGCAATAATGCAAGGACAAACCAATTCTTTTATATATAACAGTCAAGTTAAGCCACGCCCAGGCTCCAAACTGTCTGAGTCACCAAACAGTCCCCATTGGCTGACCAGTTGCCATGTCTATTCCAATTCACAAACTCTTATACACTGACACGGGGCATGCAGAGCACAGGACAGTAGGGGCAGATAGGGGTTTGCATTGTTGTGCTGGAGTGAAGTAAATGGTTGGGGACCCATGAGGTAACACTCCTCAACATTGACCACCACTGCAGCTGAAGATCTGAGGGTAGTGCCAGCCAGCTGAGACTGCTGAAGGCCGTCCACCCCCTATTTAGCCCCCAGCCCCATCAATACTGCCACTGCTACTGAGCAGTGCCACTGTGCAGAGCAGCCAGAAGGTGGAGTGATGATGGTAGAATAGATTGGTGGTAGGAGTTGAAGAAGATGTTATACTTTATGAACTGAGGCTTGGGGCTTGAAAAAACGAAGCTGGGAATGGCTTGGATTTGTCTGGGTCCTTGTCTAATGACTGGTGGGATTCAGTTAACAATGGCAATTTGAAGTGCTGGGATTGCTATGACTAAGCAATGTGGTCATGTGATATTTAGCAACAGAAATTTCAGTCCAATTACCCTTGTAACTACAGGACTACCTGTACTTATTTTGACCTATTAATTTGGAAGTTCAGGTGGAGCACAAGTTCAAGACAATTCACAAGTTGGTATTGTGAATATCTAAACTTCTGTATATTCAAAAGTAATCACATTTTCCATGAAAACTGCAACTTGCACATCTCTCTTTCTTTCTCTTTCTCTTTCTCTTTCTCTCCCTCAAGTGTATCTTCCTGAACATCCTATTAATTTTGCTAAGAATGATTATTTGTCTTTTATTTTATTTCTATAGCTTCCCTTCTCAACAAGTAACTCTTCATATATTAATCCTAATTTATATCTGTTTTACTATCTTATTCTGACTCCAGAAGCAATCACAATAATTAGCATACTTTTGAGGTTAAAGCATTTACAGTAAGATCACAGTAGAGTACAAGTCTGCATCGATCCCAGGTCTCCACATGAACAAAGAATGGATTGGAACCAAGCCACTCTCTAAATTATAAATCCCATTCCAAGGGAGAAGCCACTACAAGTGGTAAGAAAACTATGGAGTAACCCTTCAACAGGCACTGGTACTGGAAGGTGAGAGAGAACAGCTGCGGCACGGCAATCCGCTCTACCATGCCAAACAGATGGGCTTCAAAGAAAGGAGTACAGATCAGTATAGCGCAGGGGTGGGCAGGTGGGCCCACCTGAACATCGGAGTGAACCAGTTCGCTCTCAGCTGGTCATCAGAGCTACCAGTACGCCTGAACTGATCTGAACCGGTAGAATCGCAACTCTGGGTTCCACACAGAACTTCCAGAAGAAACAACGTAGCTGAAGCTCCTGTGTCACCAGAGAAGACAGACAAAGCTTGAAGATAACCTTGGCTCAAATACTATTTGGTTTTGTCATAGTTATTGTACAAGGGAGTATAAACTCTTCTGGGGAAAAAGTTGTTCTTAATGTTAGAGAAGTAACAGGAACATGATAACATAAAATTGGCAGCAACAACAGGCATGGGACGAGGGGAGGTAATAATAAACTGAATGGAAAGTGAATGGAAACATAGTTTTGTTAGATAAGGATCACACTTATCCAGGCTGCTTTGATGTAAAAGAATTGGCCTCAATTATTGACAAGATCAGAATCCAAGCAAACCCATAATTCAAAGCAAGAATACTATTCATACATTTGCAGTTTGGAAGCCATTTTGAAATTTTTGATCAGAGTACAAATCCTAGGAGCTGTTCTCACATATTTTCCTCACCTACATTATGCCTTTAAAATGTACACTTTTACAGAAATGTTTATTTATTGTTTCAGCATACTGAAAGTAATGAAACCAAACTATACAATATAGCATGAACATTAAACGAAGCATTCCTATAAGGCATTTTATAAAAGATTATTAGAGTATCTGCTAATTATTTTTAAATGGCAATATATTTCCATATATTGCTTTACAAAAAATATTTTACTTAGAGAACTAGCATAATTCATACCCTTCTGGTATTAAAACTGCAATAGGCAGCCTTTAATTAAAATTAATTTTGAAAGACCCTTTAAGCTTTCGGACTGAACATACATTTAATGAGGTTCAGAAAAGAAAAATAAAATTTAGACAATGGATGAGTGTCTTAACTTTTATAGCAAGAGTGTCAATTGATTTTAAACTATGACTTATAAAACAAAAACATATTTAGAATTTATTGGACTCCAATATGCCTGTATTGAATTGTCTATAAGAATTGTCTGGGATTTTGTTGGAGATGTAATAAGGACAATGCTTGTTTAAAACACAATTTTATAATGTCCTATATTTCCTAAATTTTGGGAGAAAGTAGTGAACCATGTAAATGCGAGTGTGTGACAATAGCTAACATTTTCAAAGACTAAAATTCTTTTGAATTACTTACCTAGTACATGGAATTTGACAACTGGAAAATGTAAATGGATTCTCTGTGCCCTTTCTATGGCAAAAAGATGGATATTACAACACTGGAAAGAAAATGTATGGCCCCATTTACTCAATGGATTGAAGACTTGATTAGACTTGCTATTTAGGAGTAGATTGCCTGTAAGCCTAGACTTTTTAATGGATAAAAGAAATATGGGACTCATTTACAAAAAACTCAGTAAGTTTCTTAAAAAGCAATGAGTGTCTCCCATAGTGTAATATCCTCTATGGCAAACTGTTTCAACTTAGTAACATTTTTTTTTTTAAAAAAAATTGATTTATATGCCGCCCTTCTCCGGAGACTCAGGGCGGCTTACAATGCGTTAAGCAATAGCCTTCATACTTTTGTATATTTATACAAAGTCAGCTTATTGCCCCCACAAACTGGGTCCTCAATTTACCCACCTTAGAAAGGATGGAAGGCTGAGTCGACCTTGAGCCTGGTGAGAATTGAACTCGCAGTAATTGCAGGCAGCTGGATGTTAAATGCTGCCTTAGGAGACATTAGCCTCCTAAGCCACTCAGGCTCTTTTAATATATGAGTAGCATAAACTACTCACTACAGGGCCTGCCACATCATCTTTACAAAATTTAGATAGAACTTTGACTTTACCATTCTAAAACTCTGAATTTGTTCTTTATCTATTCTCCTACTGATTTGCTTGTATGTTTGTGATGCACATGCACATTGCAACACAATGCACTTTGCTTCAGTTTCAGCTGACAGATTTCCTTTGAAATTCCCTGCATACCCCAGATTTAGGAAAAAATCTGGGGCGTGCATTTAGGAAAAAAAGCTTGTCCTTCCAGTTTTACTTATCCCAAATAATTAAATCCTAAACTGTAGGTAATCCTAATAAGCATTTGTAAGCTACAGTTTGAGACTGTATAGCTTCTATAAGCCTACTGTTGAGACTAAGCACATTTTAGTTCAGATATGCTTACTTGCAGTTACTTAAGTATGGACACTAGAATCACTTCTTCTAGTGACTATGGCAATATTATCTTAATAATCCTTGAATACAATTCTGAAAAAGTAAGATCTTCTGTAAAGGTATTGTACTATTAAATGTCATCAGAAGGCAAACAAAACTTTTACATTTTAAAATGTTTGCTTTCTAATATAATTCATAAGTTCTTGTTCTATGCATATGAGCTGCACATAAAAAAGGCAGAATTTCCATCACATCATCATAGTAGTTATCTTGACGTTTTTGACCATATCCTACAGACATACCTAGTAATGCATATATAGTATTCTAACATATTTTAAACAAACCTCAAGTTCCACATATACTCACTATTCTACCTTACATACTTTACTGAAAGACCGACTCACTGCCACAATATGGAGAACTACTATAAGTACAGTATTTACAGCTAGTTCAGAGGCAGACTGTATTAAAATTAAACCTCCATAGAACAATTAATTAATAGGAAAATGAACAAGACATTTGGTCACTATAAGGAACAAGTTACAGACTCATTCCAATATCTCAATACCTTCATATTGAAAATTCAGACCCAAATTCTCATTGATGTACCTTATGTACAACTAATTCCATTGGCTACTAGGCAGCCATTATGGATGAATCATTATCATTCAATAGCTTTTCTGTTTATTACCAGTATTATAGATAGAAGTTCTATAGAAACTTATAGAAATATAAACTTATTATATTTTTGGAATTATCCAGATAGCATATCTTTGTATATGGCAATTTATACAGCTTTTCAAAAAAGCAAAGATTCCCTTGAATCAAATTTGTTGCAGTTATCAGTGGAGACTTGGGATGCATCAACAGAAGGATAACAGGCTCAGACTCAACCCTTCCAAGATTGAGTGGCTGTGGATGCCAGCACCTCGTGTGCTAGAGGTCCCATCACTTTTGATGGGGGGGGAGGTTCTTGCTCCCGTTGAAAGAGCTCACAACTTGGGTGTCCTCCTGAATTCCCGGCTGTCTCTGGAAGATCATCTGACAGCCGTGACCAGGGGGGCTTTCACACAGGTTCGCCTGGTGCGCCAGTTCGACCCTTTCCTGGACCGAGATGCCCTTCACATGGTCACTCATGCCCTGGTTACTTCTCGCTTGGATTACTGCAACTCTCTCTACATGAGGCTGCCCTTGAGGTGCACCCGGAGGCTCCAGGTGGTCCAGAATGCAGCCGCGCGGGTTGTTACGGGAGCTCCCTGTTACTCCCGTGTAACATCTCTCCTGCGTGAGCTGCACTGGTTACTGGTGGTCCTCCGGATCCATTTCAAGATGCTGGTACTCACCTATAAAACCCTACATGGCTTAGGTCCAGGGTACTTGCAGGACCATCTCCTGCCCGCCTTCCACCGTCCTGTTCGCTCACATAGGGCTGCCCTCCTCAGGGTACCATTGGCAGACAATGTCGGCTGGCGACGTCCAGGGGTAGGGCGTTCTCTGTGGGCGCTCCTACCCTCTGGAATGAGTTACCCACCGAGCTCCAGACGGCGCCTGATCTCCGCTCCTTCCGTCGAGGCCTAAGGACTTGGCTATGTCAACAAATGGGCTGAGTTTTGATTCTGGGGTTTTATTATTTATTATTTTGATTTTAATTGGTTTAATTAGATTCTGCTTTTATCATTGTATGTTTTTAGCTTGTGTTCGCCGCCCTGAGTCCCTTGGGAGAAGGGCGACATATAAATATGTGTAAATAAATAAATAAATACATACATACATACATACATACATACATACATACATACATACATACATACTGCTCTATACCTCAATGATGAAGCCACATATTTGAAAGACTATATGCAGTTCTGGTCACCACAATATGAAAAAAGGGTCTTCTCCATTGCAGAGAAGAGCAACAAAGGTGATAATGGGTCTTTTTAGCTGAAAAACAGCTAAAGGTACTAGGAATGTTTAGCTTAAGAAAGAGAAGACTGAGGGAGAAATGCCAGCAGTCTTCCAATACTTGAAGGCTTGCCACAGGAAAGAAGGCATCAATTTATTCTCCATTGCACCTGAGGGCAAGACAACAAGCAGTGAGTGAATGCTCATCAGATCCAACCTGAAATAAGGAGGAACTTCCTGACAATGAGAACTATTAAACAATGGAACAGCTTGCCTCCTGGAATTGTGGGTGCTCCATTGTTGAAGGTATTTAAGAAAACACTGAACAGCCATTTGCTCAAGCTGGTATAATGATTCCTGCCTTGAGCAGAAGGTTGGACTCCAAGCCTATGATTCTATGAAGCTCAATGTAATGTCTATGCAATTTTATTGGTAGAGATATGAAACTGGTCTGCCACTCTTTTATTCTGTTAACTGTTGTTTGAAATTCCCAATTTGTTCTAATATTTTGAGATTTTTCTGGTCGTCTTCTGTTTATTGTTTACATAATAAATATTCATACAAAAGTCTAATCCCCTTCTTAGCTTTTTGGGGTTAGCCATAGTTGATTATTCTGCCATTTGTCAGCAGTTCATTCATCAAGTCACTACCACTTAAGAAATTAACCTTTCTCTGTACTTAGCTCTTCAGTGCTTTTTTGACATTCTTGCTTCAGGCCGTCCATACTTCCTGGGTTTTACAGTCATATCTCTAACAACCAACAGTGATTATTTCTTTATAAGGGCAACAAATGGCTTTTACTTCCAAGAAGAGCTGAGACTGGTAAATGCAACCAAACTGATTGGTGGCTAGATAAAACTGGAGGCCACTTTTGCAGAGTTCAGAGCCATTCATTGCCATCCTTCTCACTGTAGGAACCCCAAATGTCCTTTTCCAATATTTCCATAGATACTCCCCAGTCTCACAGAATGTGACCTTAAGACAACCATTTGAACCTGGCTTCTCCTAGAAACTAGAAGTTGCATGCAAAACTATCATTTTACCAAAATAACTGCATCAAGATCTGAGCTTCTCACATTTCTTTTCCTTTCTTTCTTTTTCTGGCTGTGGTCACTGTCTTCAGAAGATGTGCAATTGACCTCACTTGGCTCTTTCTCACTCATGCTTCCAGCTTTGTTTGTGAGTTTTGTCTACTCTCTGTAACCTATCTAGCCTGTTTAGCACTTAAAGTGGTGGCCTTTTGTTGTGCTTGCACATGAATCTGTAAAAATCCACAATCAGCCTATTATATTTCATTCATTAGATTTACAGACCACCCAATTCCATTGCAACATACAACAGAAAAGAGTGAAATGCAATCCCCTCGCATACACCTAGTAAAAAACAAGAGAATCCAAATGAAGAATCATCCATCAATGGGTTCACCACCCACTCTCTGCCAAGCTTCAGGGAAGGAACAGGTTTTAAGGATTTGTTTAAATAAGATAACGGTGGGAACTAAACAGATCTCTAGGTAAATGGAGATCCTCTGTCCTTCCAGAAGATAAGTGCATCAACAAAAAAGCCCATCTCCTAGGTCAATGAGGTGACCTTATTTGATCAACTAATCCTAGAATAAGACGACTTTCCAGTTTTGTATAGAATGGACAACAATTATGGAAGATATTCTATCAGTAACTAGACCTTTCACATGAGGGATTTTATAGATGATAATCAGTTCCTAGAATTGCACTCAGAACCCTACTGGTAACTGATGCAACTCACAAAGCAAGGGGGCTAAATGGGCTTGCTGTGACATGTCCATAATTGCCTGTGCAACTGTGGATCAGCTAAAACTTCCAAGTGGTCTTCAAAGGTAACTCTGTGTAGAAAGATATGTAGTAGTTCAATGAGAGATGACCAAAGCACGAGTGACCATTTTAAGAGACTTCTGGTAAGACATGGTGCAAATGACACTAGATCAGCTTATACAATGGCCACAGTTCCTGGCCACAACTGGTATCTGCTCTTGAAGATATCAAATTGTACACATATCTTGAATGGGAACTACAGCCCTCATCAAGAGCAGAGATTGAGAATTTCCAGACTCAAAAAATAAATCATGTCAGAGTTGAATCTGAATTTGACATTCCCCATCCAGAGGCACATTGTACCCACGTACTGGGATAAGAGCTTGACAAGATCCTCATCAGTCCATGGTACAGATGAACACCAATGTTCATTTAAAACCCTTTCCCAAAGCCCTTGAACAGTGATTCTTTAGTTAGAGGAAATTACCATTAAGGGGGTTGTTTGGATATATTCTGGGGAATACAATTTGCAATTGCTCATTTGTGAGTTGAGGATCCAATTGGGGATAGCTACAGCAGAGATGCTTGTATAAAGTAAGAGAGTTAAGAGGGGGGAGGAAAAAGACATTGTTTCAGACTTGAAAAGACGAAATTGGATCAACACAGTTTAAGGACAACTGCCCTAAACCAGGACCAATGTCATGTATGCAGCCACAGAGGTGCTATTCACAATGAACATTTCTTTATCTAGAACCAGCTCTAAGAAGACCTCAATTTCCTTGGCCCACTGTAGGCCCCAGTCCTAGCAGACATGGCATATGTGAAGCCTAAAGCAGGAGGGTTGGCTTCAGAAAATGACCAATCACATGACGAGGGGAGCAGCGGTCCCTGGTGAAACCCTTTCATGGTACTTCATCAAAGATTGTGATAAAAAAAACCATAGGAGCAGGTCAACTGCAGTAACATAGATTGCATATGTGGTTGCATAGACTGAAAACAGTGGTAGGCTTCTAAGACTTGTGCAATAAGAAACAGGTCCCTTGAGGGTGACATATATGTGCATGGATGTTTACAAATAGTGACTGGGAACAGCTACATTAGTAAATTGGTTGGGCATTATGTTGTTGCCAGATGATGGAAAATACAGAGTTGATACATTCAGAGCAGGGGTGCACCAAAGGCCTGACGTGGGAGCATGCTGGAAACATGGACAGTTACCAGAGGTAGCCCATGAGGATTACACGGAAAGTGGCAATTAGATTTGGCCTATGTGAGGTTAAGAGAAAAGAACAGCTGCAGAGAATTTTAGCAGCTGTTACATGTGTTCTGAGTTGGGTCTAATTTGAAGTAGATTTCACAAATTCTCCCCTTCTGTAACAAATGGCAAACGTGTAGCACACACCTCTGCACCCTTAGGACTGGTTTCACCAGTCAACATTTAAGGTAATGAAGCATAAAATCTGCCTTTCAGCTGGGCAACACATTTACTACATCGAAGTCTTTGCAAAGGAAGACCAAGATCACTCGAAAATGTAGGGCTGCATTTAATGCAGGGACAGAACCTTCCCATCCCTTTCCACTCTCAAGAGAACCAAATTCATTTAAAAAACAAAATGTGCCACAAAAAATGGGCAGGGCTTTCCTC
This sequence comes from Pituophis catenifer annectens, assembly GCF_029215685.1. Lineage (NCBI taxonomy): Eukaryota > Metazoa > Chordata > Lepidosauria > Squamata > Colubridae > Pituophis > Pituophis catenifer. Next base: position 43,555,901 of record NW_027256883.1, read on the forward strand.
CAGAAACAATACAACCAGAAGCACTTACTTTTACTGACTGCTGCCTCTTGCTGAAAACGGCGGACTTTTAACTCCTCCAAATCACCTCAGGAAACTTATTTCCCGAATTATTTCCCATCCGCTCAGTTGCGAGAAGCTTCGGAGAAAGGAGCCATCCCTTTGCTTCGGAGACGAGCAGCCCAGGCATGGAGGCTCAGGTGGCACTCGGGCGAGAATCCGCTTGCGATCTGTGGCTATCTCAAAACTAGGAGAGGACGGGTTCTTTAGAGACCCATCGGGAATTACGGCGGAGGGGTCGGAATATTTCGCTGCGCACATCCAAACACAGAGAAGAACAAAGCTTCAGCTTGTGGAGGGGGAATAGAAAGGGGAAAAGCCAGAGGCTGCTCAGATCCTCTTTCCAGCAGCGCCAGATCCTCGTAAAAGGAGCCAGAATAGCCCGTTCTAGAGTCGCCAGTGGCCGCGACGCTTCTTCCCCTGGCTGCCCAGTCTAGAGGCGATGTCCATGCCTGCAGGCGTAATCCTGGAACTAACGCGCCAAGCCGCTCGGTATCTTCCGCCGCCCCCCCTCCCCTCCTTTTTTCCCCCTTTTTCTTTTCCCAATGCCGCCCCCCTGATCAGCAGCAGGGGAATCTCGCCGCTCAGCAGCGTGTTGCTTTGAAACGACCGAGTTGCTGCAGGTGGAGTGGACGCCGAGAAAGACGGATCCGGAAAGCTCAAGAAGAGGGGGCTTTCCCCAGTGGCCTGTTGGGAAGGGGAGCGAAGATGCTGATGGGACGGAAGGAAGTTTTCACGGTGCTGTCAATTAAAAGCCTTGGCGCCATTCATTGGGAAGTGACGGTTCTTCACGGAGCAGCTCCTTTCTGCAGCCCTTCGTTGTCTCTTTCTCAGTGTTATCTGAAATTAGCCGTCCGCTTCTCTGAAGCTGCACGCTCGCAAGATTTTGCCTTCATCCCTTCTTATTATGAGGGCACTGATTCGTCCAGTCTCCTCTCTTCCTTGCTTCTAGAGGCAGATCGTCGAAACCGAAGCACACCGCAAGGAGGTGATTAATTAATATGCGAATCACTAAGTTAGAATAAAACAAGAGGGGCGGAAATCTGTCATGATATGAGTGAGCTACCGCACAGCTAATAGAAATTCAAGGAATGAGAGCGAGGCAAACCCTAAAGTTCTACTTGGAATTAATAAACATGTGTTGCTTAAATTCTCTTCCACTTTTCATGCTGGATAGCCGGAAAGAACATTTTTAGAAGTCTTGCTATTCATATTTTTCTTACCCTCATCAGCACCGAATTACTTTTGTTTTTAAGAATGAGTTTCGGTGCAAATTAAAATGTTGGGACTACGTTATCAACAGCAACATCCAAGAAGTTATTTCCAGCGATAATATACCCGGAAACAAGTAAATCCCAGAGATTTTATAAGATTTATCTTCAGATAACTACGAAAAGCTGCGAAATCAGCTGAGAACGTGCCACGAATGTGCAGTTTCAAGCTTCACCTTCAGGCCACTTGGAAAAATCAATCTCGGGTATATTTATCCCGATCACTCCCCAACTGAATGCTAAAATCTAAATCACAATAAAACTGGCTAAAAACTAACGTTTCTTTTGATGTTTATATAACGGAAGCGAAGGATCTGAGGATGTGACAGAGTTTAAGTGCTACACTCACCGTCCAGCTCGATCACATCTTCAGTCAGAAGTAATAGAAGCAAAAAGGTGTTTTGATTCCACACCATTCTTTAAGGAACTTCCATGCCTCATTTACTTAAAATTCTGTGTTCTTTCCTGAAGTCAATAGAGCGGGGATTGCTTTACGCCTGAAAACAGGGCTAGACTCTATCAAGCGAGCAAAGTATAAGGGAGTTAATATTACGTTTAATTCACCCTGTCACAATGGCCCATCTGACATGAAAAAGCGGTAGCAAATAAGCCGGTCAGAATGGGGGAGCTAAAGTTCATTTTTCGCCTGGTGACAATAAATAATGGAGCTAAATGTTCTCGAACCGGTTACCCCCAAATTGCAATAAATCCCGCAATATGACCTACATCTCGCGTCGGAAGATTCCGCTAGCCCTGGAAAAGGACAGCGGTATAAATTCTAGCGAGGGGGTGGAGCAGAAGGGTTATCTTCGTTCTGATTGGTGGCCGCGAGTAACGTCACGCTTCCAGACCTCCCTGCTTGCTTATTCTAACCGCATCTCCCCCTCCCACCCCCGCTTATCACTATAGAAAAGGGAAGAAGCGGGAAGGGAGGCGTCTTGTTGGTCTCCAGCGAGTTTTGTGTTTCTAATTAAAAGACTACTGATTAGAAGCCGTCTACACGAATAAGAGGCAGGCAGAGAGGCAACCACGGTGCCCCACGTTCTTCAGGCGGCTCCGGGAAGAAATGGGCTTCAGTTCAACAGGGCAGGGCCATGCACGGAAAAAGTAACAATGCGCCTTTTCAAGGGCCCCGGGATGGAAAAACGGAATTAAGCAGCGCCCAAAGCCAAACTGCCTACGGTCTTGTTTATGGGAAGACCTAGTCATTATCCTCGTGGCGGGGCTTACCGCGAAGGCAGCTTCTATCCGCCAAAATAGATGAAGAGGAAACATATCTAGTTGCTCGTGGAGGGGAGGATACCTTGCAGTATCTCACCCTGGTTTTCCATTATGGATTAAGCGGCTCTTTAATCCACGGTTTGGTCCTTAAAAAATGCTGATAATTATAATCCATGTTGTCAAAAGGGCGTCATGTTTTTGAAAGCTGGAAGGAAAAACGAGAAAGTTGTAATTATTAGATAACACTATTGTGTTGTTTTGTTATATAAATAGGACACCAGACTTGTTTGTGAGATTTCCTTTCAATTTCAGCCCTTCTGGCCAGCTATTTAAACAGACTTAAGACAGCACTTATAGTTCCCCTAGGGCTAGGGAACCAAATGCTCCACACCAAATGCAGCAAACAGGCAAGGTTGTACAACCTGGACTTAGGTTGCTGCTTCCAGAAGTTACAGTTGCATCCCTCCTCCACTTCCTTCCACAGGTGGTCTTCACTGATCTGAGACTGATGCTGTCCTCTTCCCCCATTGTGTTTCTCATAAAAATGTGAGACTTTTGTGTAATTTGGGTAGAATGAGTAGAAAGTACTAGCTAGTACTACTTCTAACACCATCTTTTTCACAGCCATGATAAAATACTTTTCTTCCAGCTTTAAACCCTATATGCTGGAGTGATGAGGTCAGAGAAAGCTGCTCTTTAGGGACACTTACTCTGCCTGCGGGCCAGATGCATCATATGCTGGCCATGCCCAGTTTAGTGAAGGGCGGAAAAGTCTGGATATGTCACATGATGCCACCGTGATGACATGAGTTTGACACATGTACATCACATCCATCGCATACATGTAAAAAGGGGTCAAAGGACATCAATCACCCGCTTGTGTTCATCAATTTTGAAGCCAGAAATTGTTACTACAGTTATACTTTATGCTGTTCTTACAGTTTTAATCTGTAGAGTTGCGGTGGCGCAGTGGTTAGAGTGCAGTACTACAGTACTTCTGCTGATCACCAGCTGCCAGCAGTTTGGCAGGTCGAATCTCACCAGGCTCAAGGTTGACTCAGCCTTCCATCCTCCTGAGGTTGGTAAAATGAGGACCCAGATTGTTAGGGGCAATATGCTGACTCTGGAAACCGCTTAGAGAGGGCTGCAAAAGTACTATGAAGTGGTATATAAGTCTAAGTGCTATTACTATTGCTATTGCTATTAATATGGAACAAGTTAAAAAAACTCAGTACATTTCCTCGGCTTCAAATGCTACCTTTTTAAAAAGTGGAATAGGATTTAGCCTAGGGAGAGGCAAGTTTTAACAGATGGGTAGAGTAGTGGGTTTGTTTAAGCATTTTGAAAAGGAAGATGTTGATAGGGCTATTTTGGAGTAGTATGGTCCAATTCAGCAAGAACTTTGACTCCACAGCCCAAATGGAACATGGTGAACAGATGGGCTTCGAGTCAACAAAAGAGTGAAATAAAGCTGTGTAATGTCTCATTCAAATTAACACTGGAGGAAGAAATAGCAATTTAATCTCTGCTGATGTCGCTAGTCTCAAAGCTGAAAAAGCAAATGATCTGCAAGTTCTAGAAATGAAAGTTGAGAATCATCATAAAAAATGGGACTAAAGTTGAATAAAACAGAGTAAACTAACGACAAGTACAGCAAATAACCTTAGAGTTAATGATGGGATAGCTTCAGGGGTGGGTTCTAAATTTTTTTACTACCGGTTCTATGGGCGTGGCTTACTTCATGGGCGTGGCTTGATGGTCATGTGACAATTATTTAGGATTTAGCAGAGGTCCTGGTCTACCAGGCTTTTAATTGCTTGCAGAGCTGTACCGATCTACCCATTTATTTTTGCAGGCACTGGTCTACCCATTTATTTTTGCAGGCACTGGTCTACCCATTTATTTTTGCAGGCACTGGTCTACCCATTTATTTTTTGCATTCACCGGTCTACTCATTTGTTTTAACACTGATCAGCTGTAGGACAGCCCTTTGAAGCCCCGCGGCAAGAGTTTAAACAGGTTTTTTCCCTCTAGCCATCAGCTGGGACTCAGGCGGCAGCAATAGATTGGGGGTGGGGGGGGTGGGGAGGCAGAACCGGTTCGGTAACATATTGTCACCGCTAGCAGCTCAGCAGAACCAGACTGAACCAGGAGGAACCCACCACTGGATAGCTTCTGCCTTTCTAGCATTCCTTGCTAAGGAACAAATGACAGGCTCAAATTGTTGTATTTTGGATCCATTATGTGAAGGCCCAATTCTCTATTCTATAATGTTTGGAATGGTGAAAGGAAAGAGAAGAAGTCAAGGACCAACAGAAAAGTAGATGGACACAACTGCAACAATGATGAATATATTGTTAGAAGGCCTGAAAGCCAGATTAAGGACAGAACATCCTGGGTCTTTCTATGAGGTTACAAATAGTCAAGACTAACTTGATACATAATCAAAATCAAGAAATAAGTGCAACCTTGAAATATTTATCAAATCTCAGGTTTTTCATGATGTGTTACAATGCAAAAATCTACAAGAAAGGAAGTGTGTAAGCCATTCAAGATAATAAAATTATACCAAGGATATTATCAATTAGGCCAACAAATCATTTAATCTCAACATTTGGTATTCTACAGGACCCAACCAGCTGCATTAGGTATCATGGACAGCAGTGTGTTATGTGTCTTCTGCTAGTATTTAAAATACGATGCAGAATTCAGAAGCTACCATCAAAAGCCAGTCTTCCATGAATTTGTCTAACCATCTTTTAAAACTTTCTAAATTAGCTATTACCTAAACCGATGGCAGCCAATTCCACAAATAAATTATATATTATGTAAAGAAGTATTTCCTTTTATCTGCTTTGACTCTTCATACCTTTAGTTGTAAAGGATATCCTAAAGTTCTTATATTGGATGAAAGTTACTAAAGTTAACATGCAATTCATATTTTTATGTTGTTTCATATACATCATTTCAATAATCCAGAGATAATCTGAGCATCTGAAAATAATCACATCATTCTGAATGTTCTAGATCAGGGGTGTCAAACTGACAGCCCACGGGCCGGATCCAGTCCACAGGGTACTTGGATCTGGCCTGTGGGGTTATCCTGGAAACAACAAAGGATCAGTGCTTCTGCTAGCAAAAATGAAGCTTGGGAGGACCGCACGCAGCTCCCCTGAGCTCTGTTTTTGCTGGCAGAGGGTCGTAGGAGGCTGTCACAGCCGAAAACTGAGCTCAGGAGCCCGTTTTTGCTGGCAGAGTGCTCAGGCCACCACAATCACCCCCAACATGAGTGGCGTCGAGCTGGCCACCGCCACCCTGGCCACCCAAGGTCAAATATAACCCTGATGCAGCCCTCAATGAAATTGAGTTTGACACCCCGTTCTAGATCAATATGCATACCCTGAAAAAACTCCATAACTTCAATTTGCTTTGAAAGAAAAAATTGAGCCCTTTTGTTTGTTTTTCCAATAAAGGAGAATATTTGGAACTCATGGTAGAAATGAGCAGGCCTTGATGCTCTCTGAGTTTGATAGTTTTCTTGCTGACATTTCATTACCCAAATAGCACTGATGATATTACCAAGTTTGTGTAATGAAATGTCGGCGAGAAAATAACCAAGCTCGAAGACCACCAAGGACCCCTGTTTTTTTTTTCCTTGTCCCTTAGTACACTATAATAGAGAATGGCAAGTGCTTTTAAGGATGAAATATGTAGCTATACAGAAACATTATTTTAAATGTGATGTGGTTTTATGACATTCACAAAATAATCCATTCCAATTATAATTTTAAATTATATTGCTACTTGTTTCATATATATGTTGCTAGATAATAATCCCAAAATTCTATCATAAACTTATTTAAAGAGAAAACATATTTGCAACATATAAACTAATTAGTTGAATTTGCACTTAATATTAAACCTTGATCAATGGCTTATTCACAACCCATTTTTCATAATTCACAAATACCGTGTTTCCCCTAAAACAAGACTGGGCCTTATTTTCTTTTGGGTCCCAAAAGCACTAGGGCTTATTTTCAGGGAGTATCTTTCCCCCCGCCCCCCATGTACAGGAGGCCCAGTTCTGCTTTCTCATGGTGGGGCAGGAGGCTGGCTGTGCAAGCTCTTAAGTGGGGCTTATTTTGATGGTAGGACTTATATTAGGCACATACATAAAAACCAAGCTTATTTTCAGGATGGGTCTTATTTTCAGAGAAACAGGGTATAGTGTATAATTATAATGGATAATGGATTCATATTATACAAAATATTTCTTATGTTGTGAAAATTTTTATGATTGTGTGTGTATATATAATAAATATATACAAACATAAAATAAAGTGATTATTAATAATAATTAGGTACAAATTGCACTACTTCAGCTGACTGCTAGCTGTAGTTCAGCAATTCAAATCTCACCGGCTCAAGGTTGACTCAGCCTTCCATCCTTCCGAGGTGGTTAAAATGAGGACTCACATTGTTGGGGCAATATGTTGACTCCGTAAACCGCTTAGAGAGGGCTGTAAAAGCAGCGGTATATAAGTCTAAGTGCTATTGCTATTATATTGTAAGTAATATATGTAAGTCAAAATTTCCCTGTAAGTCAAAATTTCCCAGTAAGTAGTAAATAAAATCAAAATTTCCATGGCAGAAATTATAAAAATATTTATGTGGAACTGAACACTATTTGATTAACTGGAATTTTGATAAATATACATTGGATTGTTTTTTCATTGGAGAGAATGGCTCATATTTAGTACAAAATGGGCTAGATCAGGGGTGTCAAACTCAAGGCGTGTGGGCCGGATCCGGTCTACAGAGTGTTTAGATCTAGCCCATGGGGTCACCCTGGAAACAGTGAAGGACTGGCCTGTGGCGCCTCTTCCAGTGAAAAAGGAGCTCGCGAGGGCCTTGTGTGGCCCTCCTGAGCTCCATTTTCACTGGCACAGGGTTGCAGGAGGCTATCCTAGCCAAAAATGGAACTCACGAGGGCCACACGCGGCTCCCCGTGTTTTTGCTGGCAGAGGGTTGCAGAAGGCCATTCCAGCCAAAAAGAGCTCAGGAGCCAGTTTTCGCTGGCAGAGCACTCGAGTGACCACAGCCCCTCCCGAAATGAGTTATGTCATGCTGGTCACAGCCACCCCAGCCACCCGAGGTCAAACAGAACCCTGATGCATCCCTCAATGAAATCGAGTGTGACACCCCTGGGCTAGATTAATAAACACTAAGCAATAATTTCTTTAACCATCATTAATGAACTATGCTACAATAGTTGTATTAATACTTAATTTTAAGACATAAACCATGATATATAAAGCAAATGACTGACTTTGCAGAATAAATTAAGTAAGAAAAAAACCAATACAAGCACCTTATAGGTTAGTGCAGTATGTGAATAATACAAAAACTGAGTTATTCTGAGAATTTTAAATAGGTTAAGTGGATAAATGCCTAACTACTTTAAAATGATAGGTTTTCTCTTTTGAGGTAAATTTTATCTTCTTTCATTTTCTCACTTTCATAGCTCTGATTAGTGTTAAGAGCCTACAAAAGCTTTCAAATAAATCTCTCATTTATTCATTGTGCATAAAATAAAAGGCATTTAATCATTTGAACTGAAAGAATTATCATTTCTCATACAAAACCAATATCTGATACTGTTCACATATAAACTATATGTGAGTGTAGCAGTTAATTAAGCAACATTCTGAGATTTCAATATTGCAATCAGAGTACAATTTTTTGGTTTTTCTTTTTTGTGAATAAAAAACTCCTGATAGTTTTTTTCCCTAATACTATTTTGCTTATTTCAGCATCGCCTCCTGAATTAAAAGGTAAAGATGTGGAAAATAATTACAGTTTAAAATGTCTCTAGCTTGAAACACCATAATTGTAGCGCTAAAGTTGTTTTAAGTTTGATATTGATCGTTAAGATTGTCCCAGTCTCTTCTTCATCCCTTCAGTGTCTCTGAAAGGACCACCCTTCCTTTTAAAGTTCAAAATATTCAATGTTCTGCCACTCTCTCTGCCTTTGAATTTATCTCTTTGTCAGAGGAGAAAAAGATTTAACCTACAGCTTAAGGTCTTTCTTTCCACTGCTGATGCTATTCCATTCTTCTTTTATTGTATTCTTCTATTTTCGTTTTGGTCTTACGTTACCCACTTAATGAACTGTTCTTTAATCCTGATACTAGAGTCTTTTAAGCATGGTCTTCTTTATTTTTTGACAATGAAACTCTTTTTGATCCCTCTTTGTGCTCAAGTTATCATCCTGTGTCTGTTTCTTTATTCATCTAAACTCTTTGAGAGGGTTGATTTTTTATCTTCTAATGTTTATAATCAATCAGGTTTGGGAGTGGGCCATTTATCTGAGGCAACACTTTAAAAAAAACCTGACTCATATTTTAGAGGTCATGTCCTTGTTTCTGACACTGCTGTTTGTTCACTGTGGACTTGATTGTTGAATAAAAATGTTTACTTTATCCCTTTTCTGCATTATTGCAGAGCAGGTTACAATCCCTAGGATATCCCATTTAAAAGAGGTCAATGCTTGTTCCTATTATTTAAAATCTATTCTATATTTTCTTAGGAGCCATGATTCATGATTCAAGTATTAGCATTTTCTCTGGGATGTCCTACCATTGCTTTAAGCTAAATTAAGAAAGAGATTGTCATGGATTAAACTGATCACTATTTCCATAATCTATTGTGCCTTTTCCATTTGTCTCTCGGATCATCAGAGTTTCCTCCACTTACAACCTCAGAATGTTAATAATCAGCTAACTTTAATAATTTATTGAACTTACTGCAGGGATCACTAATTCTGATTCATCATTCATTTGATGAATATGTGTAGAGTCTGGGAGCAATAAGCAGGCAGAGGAGACTGCAGCTTTATTAGCGTCTGCTTTATTTGTTTCATGCAATATTATGACAATATCCTTCTGGCAGGTGTACCTAAATCTATTCTCCATCTCCAATCTTAATACAGAACCTTAATGCTTGGGCTGCTTTGGACTTTCCATGCTATTTTTATATCTCATTACAGCACAGACTTTAATGGTTCCCTATCTTTCTCCTAGCTGTTTTCAGATTGTTTCCTGCTTTACAGAAAAGCTTCAGGAAATGGTGGCAAAAACAACACCTGGAGCACATCACATGGATAAGAACTCTTATTTGCATCTATCCTGTGGTGACAAGGGCAAAGAAATATTCTCATTTTTCATTGAGATTGCATGATATCCAGTGGCCTCATTTAAAGTTACTTGTTCCCTTTTAAAGGGGACTGATTAGCAACTTCTAACATACTGGCACCATGATGATTTTATTCAACACTTAATCAGTTTATTCACTTGAACCAAATCTTTACTTCATGTTACCAGAGTTTGATAAAGGAACTAGGACAAAATCTTGTACTTTAATACATTTCTGATTTATGAATTTGAGAAAATAGATAAAGGGTTTGTGTCATGATCTTCAGCAAACAGAGTTTAGATTCCTGTTCTTTCTCATTGCTGTCGGTTGTCAGAGAGGTATAAATAATTAAATCCTGGAAGTTACCAGTATCTCTGGTATGGAGATACCAGTATCTCTGGAGAATGTTGTCCTGGTTGTCTTTTAATAAAGGCTACACCCCCTTTTGAAGAGGCTTTCCCTGAACCAACAGTATTGATATCTAATGCCTGATTTACAACTTTTCTTTTTAAAGACACTGTTAAGAATTATGTATGGCTCTACTTACAGAGAGAACTAGAGGATACAGATCATATGGACCCCCTTCAGTCAGGATTTAAACCAGGATGTGGAACCAAAATGCACTTTGATGCAGAGATATTTCCCTGGTCCTATTTCATCACCCAAAGCGTGCTATCCTGCAGGGGTTACACGTCAGAAGCATTGTTTTACAGTGGTTCTAGTCTTCCTAAGTGGTGACTTCAATCAGGAATTGAAATGGTTTCTGGATGAATAACAACCCCGTCTTGCTAAATTTCAGGCTGCTTCATTCCATCCAGATTTCTACAGTCTTTAGACACTGAGTCAAAATCCTCATAGCATCTCCAGCCTGGCCTGGTTTGGAAATATACATCTGAGTATTCAGCAGGCAGATAATTTCTCATCTAAGCTCTATAGATAAGTTCTCAATGAGTTTTATGTAAATATCAAAAAGTACAGATGAGAGGATTCCATCCTATGGAACCTTCCAAGGGAATGCACATTAGACACTCATTCTTACCACAATCCACTGGTATGCCGGCTTAGGAGAAAATCAAAACTATTGGAAAACATAACTGAATTCTAAAACCTCACAGAAGGTTTCCCCATTATTGTAGTTTTAGTATGTTATTGTATAATAAAAAGAGGAGAAGGAGGAAAAACATATCAAAGCCAGTGATACAAAATGTTGTTGATAGGCAGGACCAGGAAGGGTGTTTATATCTGAAGGGGACATACCAATTCCTCTTTTAAGACATCTGGCATGACCTACCAGAGTTACTGTCAGCCCTCCCAGATAAACCAGACAGGAAACATAATCAGATAGGCTAGTTCTACTTTTAACAGAATCTTATAAGCCTAAAGGTACAAATATTCCACCATCTTCTTTTTATAACCTGATCAATTAGGATGAATCCTTCCTAGATTTCTTTCTCTGTGGGAGCCCCAGCCCTGTGGAATGAACTGCCCCCGGAAATACGCAAGATCTCCGACCTCCGGGTGTTTCGTTGCGCATTGAAGACCCTGTTGTTCCGCCAGGCCGGGCTATCGACTTAATAATTTTAAATTGGGGTATTTTAAATTTTTGGGGTTTTAATCTGCCAAATCGGCCAAATTTATTTAATTATTTTAATTTTTAATTATTGTTGTGTCTTGTGTTTTTAAATTGGCTGTACACCGCCCTGAGTCCTTCGGGAGAAGGGCGGTATAGAAATAAAATTATTATTATTATTATTATTATTTCTCCAACTATTAAGAAACTCTGGCTTTTTGCCCTCTTGTCCGTCCTTCCCTATGTAGTATCTCTCGCCCCTCAGGGACATCCCCACATGCCAGCAATATACATTTCCCCAGCTATCTAAAGCAGCCAAAGAGGGCATGAATCCCTAAGCTACCCTTGCCTTATTTACTTCATCAAAGACCTTTAACCAAAAAGAATAGGTGGGGCATACAATACAGTTATGTATTGTAGTATATTTCTCTATATTTTCTTGTCCAAATTTCTAATTGGATCATATTGATCTAATTAAGCCAACTTTGAACCAAAAGAATCAATCTCAGAAAAAAAAGCCCTGTTCAATCTGTCCTTTATAATTAAATGTCTCATTGTAATAAAGTTGCATAAATAATGAGGAAACTAGTCACACTACATAAATACATGAAGAGTACTTTAGCCATTTTTCTTAAATTATTTTTGCTGTAAAAGTATCTCTCTAATTATTAATCACTATTTCTAAACAGAAAAGTTCCATTAAAAAAAGCTTTGCAATCTTAAATTCAAAACCATTTCTGAATTTAAATTACTTAATTGTTAAGAAACATATAAGCATTTTCACATAAATCCTACTATTTTGTGTTCTATTAGAATCATAGAATTATTATTAGAATAGAATAATTTGAATAGAATAGAATTATTAGAATTATTTAAACTTTTAAAGAAAAATACACTCTTGAGTTAAATTTGACTTCTGAGGGTAACACAGACACAATCATATTATTTTTCTGACATTATGATACTGGTTTGCCACTATCCTTTTCTGGGATCCTTTTTTATGTTCCCTGCCTAACTTTAGTAATTAAGTGCTATTATAGATTAGTAGTTTTCCTTTCACCTTCTGAATTATTGAGCAGTAAATACTCTTTATTACCCATGAAAAGTGCTTTCTTAAATTAACAGTTTTATTTGGGTTGCTGAGTTATAACACTTCCAGCTTTCAGACTCTTAACAACACAAACTCTTCAACTAATGTCCACTATTAGTAAGAAGACAATATGTTTTTGAGAACCAGGCTGATTAGATATATTAAATTGGTTATAGATCAAGCAGAAAGAATAAGGAGGTTCTTGGTACAAAATAATCCTAGTAGAAATAACTTCCTAAATCAATTAAACATGTAAATTAAGCTCATAATTACATGCCATATGATTTACAATTATTAGGCATTCATAATATTTATACAGGTGATCCAAAATTATGTAATTTCTGGATTAGGAACTAAATCCAGGCAACATTTTAGAATGCATGCTATGCTACATTAAAGGTTTGTGTAGAACACTATGATATATTTTACTTCCGATATATCTATACCATGGCATAATATTGTGATGGCACAAGATACCTAGGAACTGTTAAGCAAGAACAGCAAAGTTGATATTCTGAATTTAAGTGTATTTGGCCTAAATATATGTTTGTTTATGTTAATGTAGACCATATAATAATTATTACTGGCATACATCTAGTGAGTTTAAACCAGATAGCTTGTAATATGGGATTTGGGAAATGCTTCTCTGAGGTTACTTTTAATTAATTATTCATTAATAATTTTTGTAGCCTTATTGGGAAATCAAGACATAAAATAACACTCAAAATCAAGGGTGGAAAGGAGAGCAAAAAAGTCTCTTCCATCATTCCACCAGTTGGGATGATATAATTAAAATTATGTGAAAAGAGATGTCCTCATTCAAAAAGATGGCAACTTGATCAAGTATTACCCTCTTGAAAATGTTTATTCGTCAGAACAAAGGCATACATAATCCATGCAGTATTTTGTAAGGAGAAAAAAGCATTGCTAACTAAATTCTAAAACAGTGTTTACAATGGTTTGCTTAGAATTATAGCACAGCATAGATATAAATGGCCGATTCACCAAAAACAAGGACATATCATCTATATCTTAAAATCATTTAATATTAAATAGATTTTCATATTTAGAAAGAAAAATGTTTGAGCATGAATTTTTACAAGTAATTTTACTTGTAAAAATGTTACTTGCATTTTTACAAGTGTTTATTTTAATATGACCAGTTTCAAACAATTTTCAGTTATTGGTCAATTACATGTATTCTGTGCTTATCTGTTTACAAACTCCTTAAGTATTAAGCGCACTGAAATCTTAATGAAGCAAAGACATATTTTCATTCGGCTGGTTGCTGGAGCAGCTTAACTCAAGACAATACTAATAGATAATGGTTTATTCTTTAAGAGCCTAAATTCCTTGATAAACAGTTTATGAGTGCCTTTTCCTTCACCGTCTGCAGGTTAGATCAAGAAATGAGCATTGGTTTGAGAGATTCATTCTTTCTCTAAAGCTCTAAAGAAGAAAGCTGTATCAAAAAAGTAATAAGGCATCTTATCAAGATCCACGTTTGGTGAACTTCAGTAGCAAGAGTTGCCTGGCCCTTGTTACTACAGATTCTCACTGTTGTCATTTCCTTGTTTGATTGCTGTTTACTTTTGATCTAATGAGTGAAGACATTGGCAGACAGAATGTACATTAACTATTATTGTGTGCTAGCTATTTTGTACAGGCAACAATCTAGTATAGGATGCATTTTAAAAAGTGGCCAACTTATATGAAAAAAACAACCTAAACTAGGATCAGGAGTGAAACCTACTTACCTTTCCTACCAGTTCGGAAGTGCACATGTAGACCTTCTGCGCATGCGCAAACCCTTATGTGCATGCTCAGAGGATAAAAAACAGGTTACTTCCTGGTTAAAACCAAGAAGTAACGATGACCGGGCGGATGGGTGGAGCCTCGTGCTGCCATTGCTACTGGTTCTCTGAACCACCCACCGCCATCGCTACTGGTTCGGCCGAACTGGTCTGAACTGGTAGCATTGACTAGGATGGATATAAGCTTGCTTAAGTACAAAACCAATTTGGTGTAGTGGTTAAGACACTGGGGAGACAATGAGTTCTAGTCCCGATTTAAATATAAGTCAGGTGATCTTGGCTCTCAGCCCTAGGAAAGAGGCAATGGCAAAGCATTCAGAAAAACTTGTCAAGAAAACTGCAGGAATTGGTCCAAGTAGACTCTAGCAGTCAAAAACAAACTTGAAGGCATCCATATGCAACACACAGCCAGGTCCTAAAAGCTAAGGGAGTATTGTTTATTTGTTTGTACATCATCATTTAGAAGCACATAAAACTATAGCATGGATAGGCACATGCAATATGGATAGACTTTGATGCAAAAATAACCAACTCGTACATTATACATAGTGCCTATTAGAAAGAGAAGGATCCAAATGAGAAAACACAAGATTTCTTACTCTACTTTTGACAACAACATTTTTCTTTGTTAGCAGAAGCCATTTTACCTGCTGCAGAGTCTTATTTGCTTTTAACATAGCAAACCCTGATGGGTTTGAAAAAAACAACAACAACAACTTAGGAGTTGGCATGCAGCAACAAACAGAAAAAAGGAAAAAGCTGTAACACTAGTGTTCAAGTAGGATCTAAAAATCTGGGCAGCAAAGAAACATAGAAGAAAAATATGCCTAAAAATATTTAATATCATGTGAACAACAACTTCTCTAAATAACTGGAAATTTTAAGACCAAGAAATGAGTAAGAATAATATTAAACTGGAAAGGATAATGAGGGAAATAAGAGTTGAAAACTTGATAGCGGAACAGCTTCTTTGTAGGATGATGATCAAAAATAAATGGCAGTTGTTAAAATGTTGAAATCACATCTCTTAATGTATTGCCACAATCACCATCTTGACTTTTGATCTGCTCCTTCTCACTTCAGCTACCTTTTGGCAAAGAGATTAGAAGATATGATTTTAGTATGATCTTAAGCATCTTTACATCACCAGAGTGACCGTGCCTCTTTTTTTTAATGTTAGCTTATGATTCTTTGAGGAAATAATTGATCTAATTTCCACAAAACAGTTTACTTAAAATTGTACAGCCCTCTTAAGGTGACTTACAAAAACAACTAAAAAAGAATCTATTACTAACATCAGTAAAATCAACAATGAAATAACAGCAATGATAATGTGCTCTCCATATCAACCATCAAGCCTGAACAACCATCAAGCCTAATTAACTAGTTGAGACAATAGGGCTGTGCATGCATCAAAAGTGATTCTGAAAAATTGTTTCTTACTTTGCAGAAACATGAGTATGCCATCTCTCTGAAATTAACATTTTTTTAAAAATTAAACTTCTGTACAAAACTGTAAAAAATGCATTTTTTAAGATGCTCATTTTGCAGGCTTTTGCAAAATCATGAAAAAAGTTGACTGCTTCAATGAAAGGCTTTTGCAAAATCATGAAAAAGGTTGACTGCTTCAATGAAAAGCAAGTGCTATAATTATTCAAATTCAAGGCTCTTTGGACTCATTTTTGGAGCAAGCACAATACTACTACATGGCATCATCATCATCATCATCATCATCAAGTGAAGTAACTGAGTTTGAAAACTATTCTTGAAGTCCTAGGCTACATTAACAAAGGGATAATATCAAGGTCATGTGAAGCATTAGTACATCTTTATACTACTTTGGTAAGACCAAACTTGGAATACTGTGTCCAGTTTTGGTCACCATGATACAAAAAGGATGTTGAAACTCTAGAAAGAGTACAGAGAAGAGCAGCAAAGATGATTAGGGGGCTGGAAACTAAAACATATGATAAATGGTTGAGGAATTGGGTATATATAGTCTACCAAAGAGAAGGGCTAGGGATGATATGATGATAGTCTTCCAATATTTCCAATATTTGAGAAACTGTCACAAAGAAAAGAGGGTCAACCTATTCTCCAAAGCACGTGAGAGCAGGACAAGAAGTTACTGATGGAAACTTATCAAAGAGAGATCCGACTTAGAACTAAGGAGAAATTTCTTGACAGTGAGTTGACAAATATCAGTGGAATGGCCTTCCTCCAGATGTTGTGAGTGCTCCATCATTAAAGATTTTTAAAAAGAGATTGGAGAGCCATTTGTCTGAAATGGTATAGGTTTTCCTGCTTGAGCAGGGGATTGGATTAGAAGACCTCCAAGGTCCCTTCCAACTCTGTTATTCTGTATTCTCTCTCTTTGCAACTGTATACAAAGTATGCATTATAAATTCCTTATTACATTTAATACAAAAAGCCAACAGAAGGTGATAAGGACAAGTATTATGCAAAGTGAAGGGTTTGAAAATTTATTATGTGATTTTGAACTGCTCCCTACCTCTCAGTCTAACTTACAGTACCACAATTGATGTTTTAGGAATAAAAGTTTGCAAAGGTATTATGTTCTGTGCCTTAAACTCCTAAAGAGAAAATAGCAGGTAAAAACTTAATGAATTAATAAATCAGAAGGGTTTTTTGTAAAGTTTGTGTCTATAAATAAGTGTATCCCTTTGATTCTCTTTATGCTACCAGCTTCCTATAGCTTTCCATTATATGTTTTCATTTACAATCAAGTCCTCTAATTCTTCCATCTTGTTCAAAGACTTCTAACATTAGGAGAAGAACACCTATACATTATGTCCTTTTTTCAAATGTTTCTGACATGATCCTTTTCCACAGAAGTTTTGTTCTCTTTCCAACCCATGATTGACATCTTTATTCGTGAACTCATAACTGACCTAGTAAACTAAATTTGACTTCCAGAACTGATCAACTAATTGTCCAATTGTACCAGCATAAATCACTGTTCCCTCTTCCTCTATGTAACAGCTTATTTAAATAGCATGTGACATCATAACATTTACACCAGTGGTGGGATTCACTTACCTTTGCTACCGGTTCGCTCATACGTGCACTTTTGTGCGTGCGCAAAGCACATTTGATGACATCTGGCCAGGTGGGCGGAGCCTCCCACCGCCGCTACTACTGGTTCCCCTGAACCAGTAGCAACTCACCACTGATTTATACCATTCAGGCAAATCAATATTTTCCCTCTCCTTTTATTATTGTTGTTGCAATAGATTTGTCATAGCCACACATTATAGAACAATTATAAAAATAAACCATGCAAAGTAAATAATGATTTTTTTTCATTCATTATTTAATGAATAATGAATGAAAATGAACAATGAATTACCTATTTTTAAAACAGAATTCTTCCAAAGAGTTAAATATTAGAGTTTCAGTATCAAAATCCAATCTACGATCCAGTAAATCCCAAAAAAAATTCACTACGCACACTCTTCAAAGTAAGATGCCTTTTCTATCACTGAGCATGTATATGGTCAGATATAATATCTGGAATGAAAATTTCATCCTTCATGGGCCAAATTGGAAAGTTATTTATCTCCACTAAGGTCATGGCAAGTTCTGAGATCAATAGAAAGTACTTATTTGGAATTAACATTGGGATGCCTCTAAGGTATCAGATGAAGGAAAGTGTTCTTTTTAACAGCATGAGTTTTACTCCACAGACTTAATGGAATTTCAATCCATCTATTAACATCAGATCAATCTTTTCTAAAGTAATATTTAATATAATCAATAGAAATCACCCAAAAATCACGTCTTTAGATAATTGTACTGATATACTATAAAGTAGGTAAAATCCACCCAGTTAATCTTATAGCCAAAATAATTTCCAAAATATATTTCTGTTGAGTCTACACAAGTGTTCCAAACCATCATGTCTGTATTTTAATAATCTAATTATTAAATTAAATTAAATTAAATTAAATTAAATTAAATTAAATTAAATTAAATTAAATTAAATTAAATTAAATTAAATTAAATTAAATTAAATTAAATTAAATTAAATTAAATTAAATTATTAAATTAAATTAAATTAAATTAAATTATCTACCACCAAAAGATCTCTCACCTTCCCAGAGGAATATTCCTAGTATAATATAGATTTATCACCCATTGACTGTGCTCCAGATAGGAACATTGGCTTTATTCTTGAAATGATATTGTTGGTTCTCCAAAGTCATGTTCTAACTCACAGTAAGTTAACTATCATCTTGGGAAAAGAATGAAACTATCCTAGCTCAAAAGGTCTCATATACAGTCAGGTCCAGAAATATTGGGACATCGACACAATCTTTGGCTCTATACACCACCACAATGGAGTTGGAATGAAACAAACACAATGTGCGTTAACTGCAGACTGTCAGCTTTAATTTGAGGGTATGTACATCCAACTCAGGTGAATGGTGTAGGACTTACAGCAGTTTGTATATGTGCCTCCCACTTGTTAAGGGACCAAAAGTAATGGGACAATTGGCTTCTCAGCTGTTCCATGGCCAGGTGTGTGACATTCCCTCATTACCCCAATTATAATGTGCAGATAAAAGGCCCAGATTTCATTTCAAGTGTGCTATTTGCATTTGGAATCTGTTGCTGTCAACTCTCAAGATGAGATCCAAAGAGCTGTCACTATCAGTGAAGCAAACCATCATTAGGCTGAAGAAACAAAACAAACCCATCAGAGAGATAGCAAGAACATTAGGCATGGCCAAAACAACTGTTTGAAACATTCTCAAAAATAAGGAATGCACCGGTGAGCTCAGCAACACCAAAAGACCTGGGAGACCATGGAAAACAAGTGTGGTGGATGACCGAAGAATTCTTTCCCTGGTGAAGAAAACACCCTTCACAACAGTTGGCCAGATCAAGAACACTCTCCAGGAGGTAGGTGTATGTGTGTCAAAGTCAACAATCAAGAGAAGACTTCACCAGAATGAATACAGAGGGTTCACCACAAGATGTAAACCATTGGTGAGCTTCAAAAACAGGAAGGCCAGATTAGAGTTTGCCAAACAACATCTAACAAAGCCTTCACAGTTCTGGAACAAGATCCTATGGACAGATGAGACCAAGATCAACTTGTACCAGAGTGATGGGAAGAGAAGAGTATGGAGAAGGAAAGGAATTGCTCATGATCCTAAGCATACCACCTCATCAGTGAAGCATGGTGGTGGTAGTATCATGGCGTGGGCATGTATGACTGCCAATGGAACTGGTTCTCTTGTATTTATTGATGATGTGACTGCTGACAAAAGCAGCAGGATGAATTCTGAAGTGTTTTGGGCAATATTATCTCCTCACATTCAGCCAAATGCTGCAGAACTCATTGGACGGCGCTTCACAGTGCAGATGGACAATGACCCAAAGCATACTGCAAAAGCAACCAAAGAGTTTTTGAATGGACAGAAGTGGAATGTTATGCAATGACCAAGTGAATCACCTGACCTGAATCCCATTGAGCATGCATTTCACTTGCTGAAGACAAAACTGAAGGGAAAATGCCCCAAGAACAAGCAGGAACTGAAGACAGTTGCAGTAGAGGCCTGGCAGAGCATCACCAGGGATGAAACCCAGCGTTTGGTGATGTCTATGCGTTCCAGACTTCAGGCTGTGATTGACTGCAAAGGATTTGCAACCAAGCATTAAGAAGGGAAAGTTTGATTTATGATTATTATTCTGTCCCATTACTTTTGGTCCCTTAACAAGTGGGATGCTCATATGCAAACTGCTGTAAGTCCTACACTGTTCACCTGAGTTGGATGTACATACCCTCAAATTAAAACTGACAGTCTGCAGTTAACGCACATTGTATTTGTTTCATTCCAACTTCATTGTGGTGGTGTATAGAGCCAAAGATGTTAGAATTGTGTTGATGTCCCAATATTTCTGGACCTGACTGTACCTACTACTGTGATTGTCTAAATATATTCAGCTCAGTCACCTTGATTTCAAGGAAACAGAACTGTTCCTTCAAAACCAGGAGCTCTTTGTACCAAGCAAAAACTCACAATTTATGCCCATGGAGGCAAACTCCTCCAAACATTTGACAATCTATGAAAGAAGCTAGAGTTCACACTCTCCATTGCTGGCTTTCTACTTTTATCTTATTGTTAGTAACTTTGTATTTTTATACTCTTTCCAAATTACTTGACTAAAAAGATAGTTCCCATATTTTAGAGAAGCTGAAACTCTGCCTTCCACACCCAGTAGATAAACTTAGCTTGATTAATAGGCTGTGGAGATGGGCAGTTAGAATGCTCCTCCCAGCTGATATCCTCTAGTTTGTGTTCTTTGTAAATCTTTTCTGTTCCTATTTGCCATCTTGTGTGTTCATTCAGATTGTGATTCTCCAATTGTCTCTCTTCTTCCCACTTTGTGAGTGCCACCACTGTTGAAAAAGAATAAAATTATAAGGCATGTATTGATTAATTTTTGATTTGAAGTTTTGATTAAGATCTTACACAGGAAGAATAGATCCATAAATAAAGTTGTCAGATCAATAGGCACTTTTTCAGAAAAATCAGAGAAACATAAAATCAGAGAACTGACATAAGATAATGGAAAGAGCAAAAGAATACAAAGAGGGTTATCTTGAATTCCTTAACTACAAGGCCTTTAACCATGTAGGTGATACTAGAATATGAAATGTATTGCGGCTAATGAGCCCACCATAATACTTTATTATTCTGAAGAATCTTCACACTGAACAAGACATTACTGTGAAAATTAAATTTGGAAAAGCAGAGAGGTTTAGAGATCAGAAGAGAATCAGACAAAGATGCTTAACAGAAACAGCAAGTATCAGAATGACAAGGATGGAGTTAAATTCCAAGTTAAAACTTTGAGATACATAGAAAATATCATTTTGTTGGCTGCAAACAAGGAAATTTGAAAAAGCTCATTATGAAATTAAAAATGGCAATTGAAAAATGATTGATGAATATTAAGAAAAGAAATATCTTGCAATATCAGTGAACTTAGACTTGATGAAGAGAAGGAGATAAATAATTTGTTTTCTTGGGCTCGTAAGTTGATAAAGATGAATAACAAGCTGAAGATGTAAAGGGAAGTTAATGCTAAAGAGAATCAACACGTATAGGAAAAATCATAAATGGCAAAAATGTTTTTAGGTTAGAGAATATCAGAAAAGCAATTATTTTTCTAGTACTGTTATAGGGCTGTGAACCTGTACATTGAGAAAAGGCAAGATTTAAAAATGTAGACTGCTTCAAATTACAAATTTGGAAATGGTGACTATGAAAACCAAGGACAAAAGATCCACCAAGAAACCAGTTCTACACTAGATAAAAGCTAACTGCTTCCCTGAGGGAATAATCAGCAAGAAGAAATTTACACTGTGGGCATATGATGAAAGTAGTTGATGGATAAGGAAAAAAATTAGTATATGTGAAAAAAACTGGTGGAAGAAGATGAAGCCAACAGAAACTGTGGAAAGACAGAAGCAAAGAGATTCCTGGTATATCTTTTATCTTTGTAAGCCACCCAGAGTCACTGAGAGTGAGTTGGGCAGTTATATAAACTTTCACAAACAAACAAACAAACAAAGTCACTTGCCTATACAAGTGACTGTATTTATTTATACATAATAAATGTTTTGTGTATAAATAAATAAATATTTATATATATTATAATTAAATGTTAAATTATTACATAAATTAATACTAACAATATTTATTAAATAAATAAATAAATAAATAAATAAATAAATAAATAAATAAATAAATAAATAAATAAATATGCATTTATTTATTTGTACAGACAAGTGATTGGACAGTCACTTGTCCAAAATGGTATAAAGTCTGCTTGAGCGGGGGGCTGGACTAGAAGACCGCCAAGGTTCCTTCCAGCTCTATTCTGATTGAAATAAATAAATAAAATAAATAAATAAAATGTCTTTGGAAAAGCTGTTACTCAAGTTAAGATGATGAGTATTTGTTCATCTAGTCAGAATAAATTATAATCCTCAATTTACAACCATTTGTTTAATACCCATTTGAAATTATGAAGATGCTGAAAAAGTCATTGACAACTTAGTCCTCACACTTACAACTTAGCACTTAGATTGCAATCAAAATTTGAGTGCTTTGCAACCGGCATATATTTACAAATGATGTGGCATCCTGGGATCAGGTGATTATCATTTATAGCAATCCCAGGGGTCTTCCCCAATCAATAGGGAAATCTAGATTCATTTAGTGACTCCTGCAGAAAAGGTTGTAAAAATCAGGCACGACTCACAATGATCACATTACTTAGCAATATAAGTTCCAGTCCCAATTGTGGTTGCAAGTCAAGGACTACAGGTAAACCTGATTCAGTGGCAACTAATCATTCAGCTATCACTGGAAACTAGATCTGGGAAACTCTCTTTGCATCTTTTGTGCTTCTCCAGAAAAGAGAACACCAAAGCTTCAGGCATCCCTAGATCAACCTCATGCATGTATGGTCAGCAATGATGGTAGAGATCAGGGGTGAAATCCAGCAGGTTCTGACAGGTTCTGAAGAACCGGTAGTGGACATTTTGAGAAGTTTGGAGAACTGGCAGCAGAAATTTTGAGTAGTTCGGAGAACCGGCAAATACCACCTCTGGCTGGCCCCAGAGTGGGGTGAGAATGGGGATTTTGCAATACCCTTCCCCCAGGAGTGAGGAGGGAATGGAGATTTTGCAGTATCCTTCCCCTGCCATGCCCACCAAGCCACGCCCCAGAACCGGTAGTAAAAAAAATTGGATTTCACCACTGGTAGCAATGATAGATATGTGAGCCATGGAAGAGAAATGCTGAAAACTGACTCAGAGAAAAATATTAAACCTCTCACAGGATATACATAAAAGCTAGGAAAAATGTTAGGTATAACTTGAATAAATGCTAAAGGAGACAAAAGCATCCTTCTTACTCAATGGTATTATTACAGATAAGTCAGAACTTAAAAGAAAAAGGAACACTACTTGATTTTTCTAGGATACTGTTTGTAGCTTTAAATAGTTGATACCTTACTAAAAGCTGCTTGCTCAAGATAATAGATAAACCAATTCTCTATTACCTTGGAGATGTACTCGTTTCTGATTAAAGACTTAAGTCAGTGCTATAGCAAAGTAGTGCTTCACTTGCATAGATTAGCATCTTTTTTGCAAACTGATTGAGTTAGTAAGAAAGCTTTTTAAACAATGCATAAAAAAGCACTTCATGGAATACCAACAGTCTTCTTCTTAGCAACTGCTTACTTCTCTGTGGTATTCAAAGGTAAATGAAATGTGACACTTTTAAAGTAGAATCTCAAAAGTTGGCAAAGCATGGAAATACCACATATGCACATAAAACTGCATTAAAGAGTTTAGCATTTGAGACATTTTTATTTAGTGTTAAAACTCAGTTGAATTAACTATTCCTTTGGGTTTCTGTTTTCCTCAAAATATTCTTTAAGATTCATTTCTTTCAAAATTGGCCTTTTAACTTTTGCAAACTGAACAAGATTAAATAAATTGATTAAAGCCTCTCTAGTGTCATGATACTGATTGGCTTGGCTATACTTACATTGATTGTTTTAAACTACAGTTCTCAGAGGACTCTACTAGTTCAAATGACATATTAAAGGAAGACTTTTTATAATTAGATGTAGTCCTAAAGTATTTACTACATGGTAGACCAGAGGTATAGACAGAATACATAAATAAAGTACAGTGATAGCCTATGTGAATAAGGAAAAATAATTATTTTAGCATAGCTCCACAATTATTGTTTTTAATGTTTTATAACTTAAAATGTACAAAAAAAAGGAAGAATAAAATAAAACAAAGAATATGTTCACCCAGACACAAACACACTATTAATTAAAATGGGACAACCATGGAATGACCCCAGACAAATGTCTCAATGTCCTTTCTTTTCATTATTTATATTTACAATATTTTTAAGATGATATCCAATCCTTATTAACCCTCCTCTGATGTTCGCTACATTGAGAAAGAATAATTTATTAAATTAAATTAATCTCAAAATATATATACACATATACGCACACCAATGTTACAGGACACAGTAACTGTTCTATCTGCTTGTCTTGCAGACTTACATTAGCTGTTTTTATAATACCCACATTTCAAATTTGTCACATTTCAAATCAACTCTTGATTAAAAGGCATTCTCATCCTTGTGTTTTTATAGGAGTCATGGTAGAAGATTTTAAAGGGCCTAATTTCCTAATACAAAGTCTTTAAAGACCTAATTCCCACAATGGAAGAATGGATGTTAAAGGTGATGGAGTTGGCAGAGATGCCAAAATTGTTTTATCTAAAGCAGAGGTGTCAAACTCACAGTCTGTGGGCTGAATGTACCGGCCATGCCCACCCTCAGTTTAGCAAAGTGGGAAAAAGTTGTGATACATCATGTGACGACAACGCAAGTTTGACACCCCTGTTCTAAAGATAAGAACCTATCCAGTTTTGTAAACCACTTCTGGACTTTTTGCTTAAAACTGGGGGGGGGGAGAGAAATCAAATTTTGATTTTAGACTCTGATTAGAATTTGTCGTCAAAGAAATGGCCTGAAATGTTTAGAAATATAAAGCAAAAGCTTGAGATTGAAATTTGTTCAAATTCTACTGCACTGAAAAAATATAACTCACTACTTTTCTCTTTCTATTTGTACCCTTTTTTCTTCTTTATCCTTTCAGAAAGAAACTTTTGTTTCTTTCTGTATTTTTTGAACTTTTTTAAAATTTTATTCAGAAAATTAAGGTAAAATACAAACTCCAAAAACAGTAAAAAGAAATTTTACAAAAGCAAAACAAAGATAGACAAACCATTAGAAAAGTTTAAAAAAAAACAAAGGACAAAAACATTTATGCATATATTATCCCCCTCAGTTGAATACTGATAAATATATTGAAACATTATTACTTCCTCCCCTTGTGAAGCAGGCCCAAAATTATAAACTTCTACCTCTATTTGCAACTAATTTGACCTGTCATCTATCTGCTATATATAAAGGCAAAGTAATTAACACATGAACCAACAGCAAAGTTAAACTTCAAAGCCCTCTGTTAACAATTTATTATTGTGTTTAACTTGTAGAAAATCTACAATACCTTCTTTATGGATCTACCATAAATCACCACAATCATTATCTCTGATCCATCCAGGATTAAATATCCTTGATTGGTTCTTAATAATAAAACTTCATAAATTGAAAACTTTCCCAACAATTGTGTCTTATTCCCAAAAATGATAAATAAAGGTTGTCAATCCATTTTCCCAAAAAGGTCCAGTCCAAATTGTTTTCCAGTTAGATATAGAAACTCCATTTTCCAATCACTATTAATCTTCTTGACAAAGTCCAGTTCATCACTCAACGATTCTGTGAACTCCGAATCTGTAGAATCCATATCCCCTTCAGCCTTCTCCAAGGAACCTGCAGCTTCCAAGCCAAGTTCCTTTTCCTTTAAATCTGCCAACAGTGATTTAGATTTCAATCCATCTAGTTATGAGTGTGATTTGGCTAGAGTTGCTTGTGTCTGGATATCCTCTTTAGGTTGATTTAAAATCCTTGCTGTTTTCTCAAACCTTTTTAACCAAAGTTTTCAATTTGAACTTGTAGATTAAAAAGGGATTTTAAAAAAAAAGTTTCCCAGAGGAATTTATCTTTAAGTGACTACATTGTTTGCATTTTTAATATAGTCCTGTAACTGAACATTCACAACTGGGCATAAACAGTTCCTTTCCAGAACAGGGGAGTTAGATATGCTGTACAAAGTAGCCACAAAGATTGTTGAGATAATATTTCTCACAATAAAAATGGATAGAGAAAAAGAAATAAGGGAAAATTTCCATGAAGCTAAAAAAATTAAGAGCTGTTTAAAAGTTAAGAAAATGCAAAATCCCTGTAGTGAAAATCCAATAGAAATGAAAGTGACCAAACATGTCACTTTCACTACCCAGAAAATCTTTGTTGACTTTCAAATGAAGAAAGCAAAAGTAATTAAGAACAGAGTGAAACTGTGAAAAAACATTAAAGAATTCACGTTAAAATCCAGCAAGAGCTTAATGTAAATCAGATTGCAACTAATTAACTTTTAAAAGAAAAATCAAGATAAATAAAATTCAGTCTGTTCAGTGCAGTTAAAACCCAAGCATGCTTAAAAAACCCAAACAGTTGAAGAGAAAGATGGAGACCCATCTCTCCAACTACTCCTACTGTGAATTGAAATCCTCAAGAGTCCTCTTCCCAGGAGTGTCTGGTCATCCAACAGTTGTCTTGGGTAGATGCTACCATTCAGATCTGGGGAACTGGTTGCCAAAAACCCCCCGCTTTGGCAGCAAAATCAGCTCTTCATTGGCAGCAGAAACAAATTCTCCCACTGCTTAGCACGCCATTTTCAGGGAAGTCCCTGTATTTTTATCGTATACTTAACTTTAATAAAATATAAGCCTTTAAAGACCAACATGTCTGTAAAAAAAGGACTTTTTACTTCAGAGCTGATTATTGGCCCTTCATATATAAGCATCCTAATGTTTTAACTTTGTCTACCTACATTATATCTATCTTTCTCTTTCTCTCTTTGTGTCCATGGTCACTATCTGATGCAAGTGATGCAAGTGAAATCAATATGAGTGTGCTTACAATTTTATTTCGGCTTTCCTTTTTCCCCACACTCCAGTCCTTCTGTATGCTCATCCCAAAACTGGAATGATTAGCAAAAAAGTATATATTTAGCATATGTATACAGCCATCCATCTCACAAACACATCACTTTGGGTGGCATACAACACAACAGTTTTAAAAAGTCCCTAACACCTTAAAATAATAACAAAAATGATAAAGCAGATAAAGCTTTAAAAATGGGAGAACAAACTATCTTTAAATTTCAGATATAAATGTGCACAGGATTTCTTGGGAGATTATCAGTTTTACTTCAAGCCTGCAAGGTTAACAATTAAGCAAAGGAATGTAAACAAAGCAAAGGCTTTCCTGCAAAGTTGGTTTTGAAATAGGCATACAAGGCAATCATCAAAAGTTAGTCTAAGTTTCAAAGAACTGGGTTAACCAGTCTAAAGACCACAAGTTCAACAGTAGATTCCACACAATAGTCACACACAAGCTGGAGGTCAGATGTTGTTTCCAGCACAGAGATAAATGGTTAGAGTTGTTCCTTATATAAGGCTGCAACCAGCCATCACTAAATAAAAGGTTTACTTTGCTGTTTGGCAAGGAATCTAATAGATCTTTACTATTCTGCTCTTCTCTCTATTCATTGTATGCATGGGCTGGAATGGTTTATGTCATCATCTTCTGACTTTTCCAGCTGCAAAGACGGTACATGATTTGTTCAGCCTCATCTGATTCCTGACTTTGTCTTTCAGTCTGGAGTCTGAGTCAGGACACAAACATCACTTAATCTCATATAGCCACCTTGCAGGCTCTCCTTAGGCTCTCCTAGGCTGGTGTTTAAAGAGCCTTCAAGAACACTAAAAGAAATGTGGTTAATCTCACCTTGTGTGTGGGGGAGGGGAGTCATGTTCCAGAGGTAGAGGGAACATAGTAGAAGCAGTATGCCACCTGGCTCCACCAGATGGAGCTCCTTGAGAGATGGGATCCACAGTATAGCTCTTTTGCCTGACTTGGTGGAACAGATAAATAAGACCCCCTCAAATACATCTTGCTACCTACTTATTGTTTGTATTTACATTCATTGGAGAATAAGGGATTATAAGAGAGTAAGCAAGTTCATAATAGGGAATAAAAATGTGCAAGACCCACATTTGTCTAGTGCATTTATGCTGTTTGAGAATTCACAGTGCAAATACCATTTACTAGGGTCTTTATGTTCTCCTACTTGGAATACTGCAATTAGATGTACAACAAGTTGTCCTTGAAGATCATTTGACCCCTATGCTGATATAGAACACAGCTGTGTATTGAGGCAAAGGAAATACAAAAATCTTGCATGGTTTGCATTCATTACTGATAAACTTTTGGGTCCAGTTCAAGATTCTGCTGATTACCCATAAGCTTTTTATGGCTCAAATCCTTGATATCTGAGTGATTACTAGTTTGAGATAGAATCTGCCTCCTGTAGGCTGAGAATGAAAGTTGTGGGTTTCTTCCCTGTGAAGTGTTAAAAGAAGGAGAAGTCTGGAAACAAACATCTTTTATTAGAGCTGTCTTTCTCTTAAACAGCTTGTCCCCTGCCTTATTATAGTTTTGAAAAGAAATGAAACCAAAGGTTTTCTAGAGAAATTTCAAAAATAGAGTTAGAGGACTAGCAGAAAATAAAGAATCTAAGAGGGGAATGATTAGGGATACTTTTGTGGTTTTTTAAAAAAACTGATCCTCTCTG
The DNA here is from genome assembly GCF_029215685.1 of Pituophis catenifer annectens. NCBI lineage: Eukaryota > Metazoa > Chordata > Lepidosauria > Squamata > Colubridae > Pituophis > Pituophis catenifer. The sequence goes on from NW_027256883.1 coordinate 43,584,515, forward strand.
GTTTTATGTTTTTTTTCTTTTTATGTGGTCTTTTTATTTTGAAATAAGTCACCAAGAATTGTTTGATGTGGTGGAATAGGAATGTAGTTTTTAAAAAAATGTCTTTTGTAAAATGGCTTTTTGTTCAGATTCTTGATTGACATCTAGATGAGCTGAGATGAGAAACTGATGATTTAATAACAGTAAGTAGCCGCTGTTGAAACAGTTTTCTGTTTTTATTAAGAGTCCTTACATAAATATGCAGAGTAGTATTGTACGGAGCTTTTGTTATGCGTGTAAGCTATAAGAATATTTTATGAACATTGAAATGGAAGATATTTCTACCAGTGTAAACAGCTTACAGTGGTATGTGAATCAACTATGATAATAGTTTGGTTATGATTTTAGAGAAAAGACAGCAGCAATAAGTTTGAATATGCTTAATAGTCTGTGAAACAGGATTTTGCTCAGTTTGCCCTATAAATCTCTACAGAGACATTTTAATATATATTTTATGAATATATGTTAGCTCTTGTGCCTAGAAATTAAAAATGAGCGAAGAGTAGGCTCTAACTTTCTTTTATCTATTCAGCATTTACTTTCTAGTGCTGAAAATTCAAGTGATATTAGCTACAATTATGTAAAAACACAGATAGTTTTCAGTTGTCCTTGAAAGAATTTGTATTTTAATATAAATTAAATCAGATGAAAAGACCAAGGATGATAACGTAATCTTTAGAAAGTCAGCATCATAGAGCACAAATGGATATAACCTTCACCTTCACTTTTCTAAAAGGAAAAGTTAACTTTTCCATCATCTGGTCACCTGCCCTTTACATTTCAGCAGTAAGATATTTATTAATGATTCTCGATGTATTTTAGAAGCACAGAACTCTCAGAGACATCAAGAATATCTTCTAATATTGAAGGCAAATTGAAAGCTTCTATAGACCAGATTAATTTTTCCCAATGTCTTTCTTGTGATTACACTCTTCCAAAACAGTCACCCCATTTTAGGAGTAGACAATTTAGGTAATATTTGAGTAATATAGTAACAGGTAATATCAAGAACTTGAATGCAAAGTGATATCTGATATTATTGAAGAACACACTTTTGTTTTCTTGTAATTGTAACTATAGAGATATAGACATGCACATATAACATACAGCATTATGCCTTCCTTTTTTATGTAAATGCAACAAATTTCTAAAGAGAGTTTACAGAAATTCAGGGTTCACCTCCACCAGATGTCCCTACAATATTGCTGCCTAGGTTTTTTTATTATTATATTTATTATACAGTATAATAGTGCTATTATAGTATATTTATCTGAATGACAGTTTTGCAAACCAACCTAAGGCAGTGTGTCAATCATATATTGCTACCTTACTAATTTCTATTTTTATTCATATTAATCCTCTGGAAACTGATTTTAATATTTACATTGATTATAAGAATGATCTGGGAGCAGGATATATGAAGTAATACCTCTTTCTCATTCAATTCTATGTCCCCAAGGTACATGGTACCCAAGAGCCTTCACGCTCAGTTTGTGAGGTTTGGTTGGTTTAAGTCTGAAATAGATCTATCTAACTTAGTCTCCTTAGTCTCCCAATGGGCAGCAGAGTGTTTGCTTGGTTTACGTAGGAAGAACCTGGCTAAAGATTTTCACGGGTACAGGTATGCAAGTCTTGGCGTATTCGGGTCTTTTCCCATGTAAGATTGAGAGATTGAAAGTACGTCGCCAAGATACTCTCAATCTTACACGGGAAAAGACCCGAATACGCCAAGACTTGCATATATATATTGGCTTTAGGTAAGATGTTAATGACAGCTGGTTTGATGTAGTGATTGAGGCACAGGTGTCAAACTCGATTGCATCACGTGACGTCAGGTGACATTTTTTGTCTTTGCAGAGCTGGGGTGAGTGTGGCCTGCGCATGATGCAACAGTTTGATACCCCTGGATTAAGATCAGGCTAGAAACCAATAGATTGTGAATCCTGTTTTAGTACAAAGACATCTGGTGACTTTGGGCCAGTCACTCATTCTTAGCCCCAGGAAGCAGGCAATGGCAAACCACTTCTGAAATCCTATCAAAGCATTTGTATGAATCATCAGGAATCAAGACTGATTTAAAGCCCTGCCTCTCCCCCAAAAGAGCTATTAATACTATTTTGTTCTTCTGAATTTGGAAAATATTTCCCTTGTTACTTTTAGCCTGTGGTCATTTTATTTAGCACAGTTTTATATGATGATAAAGTGTTTTTTATGTTATTATATATTGTGAAAATGCATTGGAACATATAAATAAACAATACACAAGATGCATAAAGAAGCAGCTTTACTTTCATTCAGTGAGCTAAAATGACAAAGTCCTTCCTGAAGCAAAGAAGGCAACATTCGTTGCCTTCACGATTCACCTTGTATCATTTCAAGCTTTAATCAGCAATTGCAGCAGCTCCAAGAGGTGAAAGATCTATATGATCTGAAGGAAAACTGAAGTATAAGTAGGAAAGGCTTTCAGAGAACTGGAGTGATAAAGATGGCATTCACAAAAAATAAGGTGTTTCTGTGAGTTCTTTCTCACAATCAAAATACTCAACACATTGGACTAGAACACCTTATTTTTTTGATCATGCAGTCTTCCCTCTGCCACCAATACTGTACAGCTCTAATTATTGTTGGCCTAGGTTAGAGATCAGCAACCCGCGGCTCTGGAGACGCATGTGGCTCTTTTGTCCCTCTGCTGTGGCTCCCTGTTGTTGGTCAGCTCCACAATTGATAGGGCTTTCGGTTAGAAAGGTAGAAAGGAAAAAGGATGCCACGCTAGGAGGAGAGTCTGTGGTTGGGGAACTGACTTCCACTTGGCAGAAGAAAAAGAACAGCGTGCAAGGAGGACACTCTATGTTGAGGGAATCGGATTTCCAGTCAGCTCCAGAATTGAACAGGGGATTCTGGTTAGGACCTTTGTGGCTCTTTGAGTGTTTAAGGTTGCCGACTCCTGGCCTATGTAGTTGATTTGGAACCCTAGCAGATACAAGGGAAGACAGGTCCTTGATGCTCTCTGAGCTTGCATGTTTTCTTGCAAATGTTTCATTATCCTAACTAGGTAACATCATTTTTTTAATCATTGTTGTGTCCTGTGTTTTTAAATTGGCTGTACACCGCCCTGAGTCCTTCGGGAGAAGGGCGGTATAGAAATAAAATTATTATTATTATTATTATTATTATTATTATTATTATTATTATTATTATTATTATTACTATGAGTGCTAATAAGGAGTGCTGTTTGCTGTCAGTTTATATTCTGGTGTCTTCCCTGTCTGTGTGGGTGGGGGCAGTCTTCGAGATTCTTTGGTTGGACTGTTTACTGAGGGCTCTTTGGCAGTTTCTTGATTGGGGTATTGATTACTTGATTGTTGATCTGAAGTTATGTTTATTGATGGCTGATTTGTCAGAGTGCCAGGCACTTTTTGGAGTTGGTCTGGGTCTAGAATTGTCACACTGACACCAGAATATAAACTGACAGCAAACAGCACTCCTTACTAGCATTGATGATGTTATCTAGTTAGGGCAATGTAATGTTTGCAAGAAAACAAGCAAGCTCAGAGAGTACCAAGGATTCCTCATTTCAATCCTGAGCTACAAATATTCTCCTTTTATTGGTACAAGGGAAGAGGTTTGAAAAACAGGAAAAATCTGAATTAAGTCTCAAGGGCTATGAAGGATAGTCATATCCACATAAACCTAAATTGACTATTATGTCAAAGTCTGGGGATCACTTATGACACCAAGTACATTGTCAGTGAAGCATATCAGATGTCCCCATGGCAATACTACCTGTTTAAAAAAGACAATACTAATGCTACCAGAACTTCCCCAGGATTGGGACAAGATGTTAATTGAGGCTAATATAGGTGTGGTTTGTGTTATGACTTGGTTGTATGATGCTTGAGTTAATATATTAGGATTATTTTAATTATTTGTGGATTGTTATTATCTATACAGGATTATATACATAAAATGGGTAGCCATACAAATTTCCTAAATGAATAAATAAACTAAGATCTTGAAACTGAAATGGAAATTTATACAATCAAATGGCAGTCAGATAAAACGTTCAACAATATTGATCATAATCTGAAAACAGTAAATTACTTATTACAAGCAACACCAGCATAAAAGAAATGAAGAAACACAAACGTTTATAACTGAAAACCAAAAGCAAAACACATGAGATAAAAATTGCTTTGGAATAAACTAATAGTCTAAGAGCCAATTCACAAAAATGGCCTGGATTTTATCTCAAACCAGACTGTACACATTGCCATATAATATTTTGTGACATTATGTGTAATAAAACCACATTTTACCTGACAGCGGAAGAGAAACATAAAATTGCTCCAATCAATTTGGGAGCAGATAAGGATAAGTTTAAATGCTTTGGATGTGAGATGTGGGTGCAATAAAGGGACCACATGATGACATATTAGAAAGAAAAGAGGTTTCCAAAGTATATTTGTGCCATGGTTATGTGCCAGAGGGGAAAGGCCCTTTGTCTTGTCTCTTTTCTTCCTTGATTGGAAAAGTGTCCTTTATATTTTCTCCTCAGGCTGTTTCTCACAGAAGTAGAAGACTATCCTCATTCTCTCTTATTTCCCCATGAGAACAGAAAACTGAAAACATCAGCTTTTTCCACATACCATGCAAATTCCTAATTCCATGCTTGTTGTTCTTTGGGAATTTAACATCTGTCTATAAGCATTTTTAGTTCTTACTCATACCTGTTTGCTCTGCTGAATATAAAAATAGCCTGCTAATTATTCCAATCTTAGAATATATTATTCTATTCCTTTCTAATATATGGAATTTTCCTTATATTTTATCAAGTGTTTCAAGTTTGGCCATAACTTAGCACTTTGACTTTAAGTTTTTCAAAGGCAAAAATTTCTTCAGAATTCAGTTTTATCCTTCTGGCAATGAAAATTATGTCCTTAGGGTTTTTGAAAATCATTTTCTTTCCCATATGTTATATAAACCTTATTATAGAACACTGATAATGCACAAGGAATCCAATGATATAAATGTGTTTGTGGCCTGTAAAAAATGGAAAATGAAGATTAATGAGTTGTTAGTCCTATTGAATTAACATTTGTGGCAGCTCAAGATGTTCATTTAGAAGAAATTATGCTTAAGATAGCTGTATTCTTGATAGTAGCTGATCTTTTTTATGGCATATTCAACTTCAGAATCCATCCCATTTTTAAGACCCCCAAACATTTCTGGATCCACTTTTAATTTCAACTGATAACATCAATAGCACTTAGGCTTATATAACGCTTCATAGTGCTTTACATCCTCCTCTAAGTAGTTTACAGAGTCAGCATATTATCTCCAACAATCTGGGTCCTCATTTCACCGACCACACAAAGATGGAAAGCTGAGTCAACCTTGAGCCGCTCAGGATCGAACTCCTGGTTGTGGGCAGAGTTAGCCTGCAATACTGCCTTCTAACCACTGCACCCCCATGGCTCTTTCATAATATTAATCAGAAGTATATTTTCAGTAGTCAGAATCTCAGTAGAGGTAGACTATCATCTGTTTAATTCTTAAGGTAGCTTAGTATATTGAAAACATCCATATCCCACTCTCTCCTATCCATGTCTCCCACAGCAATCTTGGGTCAAAAGCAGCATTAAATACAACAGAAAAATGGGCAAGACAACAGTCAGAATTCAGTCTGGTATTCAAGACAAAGGATTCAATATTTCTAGCAGGTTTCAGTGGATTAGAGAGTCTTCTCTGTTAAAAATCTTGTAAAGACTTAGGCAGTCATTAAGCAAAGATTTTTTAATTTGATTTATATGCTGCCCTTCTCCGGAGACTCAGGGCGGCTTATAAAGATTAGTTGCAAAGTATTCAAAGCAGACTTTGTCTTCTTCATTGGGTGAATAATAATAAAGCAAAGCCAGGAGAGCCCCTATAATTACCAAAAGAGTCTATATATTCAATTACTTGCCCTTTGTATCACTTCAAACTCTGAAGAAATTCCTCTTTAACACACAATGACGTGAAAAAATTTGGAAAAGACTAACTAATCCAGCTGCCCCAGCTTTGGCAGACAAATCCCTGAAAATCAGTCAAACCAGGAAAGAGGTAATAAATACTATTTTCCATGCCTCCTAATGCTCACTGTCTGCCACTCATCTCTAATCTCCTGATTAACTCTACTTTTGATCTCCCCGAAAAATAAACATACAAAACTATTTACATCAGCATGACACAAATTATCGTTACCTGCATGGTCCACTTTTTCATACCTCCTAATTCCAGATGTGCTGGGATCCAACAGAAATGAATTAAAAAACCAGTTGTCTTGATTCTGTATTCAGAAACCAAATTTCATTCACCAGGATATTCTTATATGTCACTTCTCTATTATGAGCAATCATTAATATTGACAAAGAATCAGATAGTACTGGTGCTTTTCAATGTGTTCATTTGCAATCCATTTCAAAACTACCGTGTTTCCTCAAAAATAAGACCCTGTCTTATACATTTTTTTGCCACCAAAAAAGACACCAGGTCTAATTTTCTTGGGGGGGGGAATGTTGTCCACTGACTCATCTCACTTGTGCTTGTTGCCCCCAGCCTCCATTTTGCTGTCAGAGCTCTTCAGGAACTTCTTCGGTTGGCAAGGCCAACAATGCTTTCCTGAAGGCCTCTGCAGCTGGTAACAGAGCTCTGGATCAATCCAGAGAAGAAATGGGTTGGCAAGACAGGTGCTGGGATGTGGGAGGTCTGGCTGCAACTGTCTGAAGGTAAGTAGTAGGGCACTCCACCATCTACCCACCCCATCCTCACCCTAGCTTAATTTTTACCCATGTATCCTGGATAGAGCGGGGTCTTAATTCATTCTTATTTTGGGGGTAGGGTGCATGTGTAAAAATCACCCTATATTGGGTGCATGTGTAAAAATCAAGCTAGGACCTACTTTTGGAGTAGGTAGTATTTTTTGGGAAACACAGTAACAACAGTGACATTAAATCAGTTGATATAAAAGAAAGTCAGTCTCAAAAAAAATAACAGAACAATGAAAAGCTGCATTCACTTTACTGTACACTGTATCTGTTCATACATGAATATAAATTGAGCAGTATTGACTCCCAATATTAGTTTATATAGTTAAGGGTGTCAGCTTTATATCATATAGGCCAAAAAATTTCTGCTGCTTCATCTCCACAACCCACTATTTATGTCCATCATTAGAAAGACCCTCATCCTCATAAGAAAGAAAATTAATTTCCTATAAGGAAGCTGAAAATTATCCAACATAGTAGTATCATTTTTTCCAAAGACATTATTTCCAGTTGTCTGTCTATACAGGTAGTCCTTGACCTGCGAGTACAATTAAGCCCAAAATTTCTGTTGCTAAGTGAGACAGTTGTTAAGTGAATTTTGCCCCATTTTTTTTTTTAATTTGATTTATATGCCGCCCTTCTCCGGAGACTCAGGGTGGCTTACTAAGCAATAGCCTTCATTCTTTTGTATATTTATACAAAGTCAGCTTATTGCCCCCACAAACTGGGTCCTCAATTTACCTACCTTAGAAAGGATGGAAGGCTGAGTCAACCTTGAGCCTTGGTGAGATCCGAACCTGCAGTAATTGCAGGCATCTGGTCTTAATAACCAGCTTAATAACAGGGTGCCTTAGACCACTGTACTACCAAGGCTGTACTACCAAGTTTTACAACCTTTCTTGCCACAGTTGTTAAGTGATTCACTGCAGTTGTTAAGCTAGTAACACAGTTGTTAAGTGAATCTGGCTTCCCCATTGACTTCGCTTGTCAGAAAGTCGCAAAAGGTAATCACATAGCCCCAGGACACTGCTACTGTCCTAAATATGAATCAGTTGCCAAGCATCTGAATTATGATCACATGGCCACGGAGATGCTGCAATGGTTGTAAATGTGAAAAATGGTCATGTCATTTTTTCAGTGCTAAATGAATTGTTGTAAGTCAAGGACTTTATGTACTTTTATTCTTAAACTTTCCTGTGCATTAATTAATACCATTTTTTGTTCTAAACGATGCAAGAAATAACATGCCCTATGATTGTCAGAGATTTGGTTTGAATAATACCCATTTGATATAGTAATAATTTGCAATAACATCTCAGGTCTAATAAGAGCTCAATAAAACAGTGTTTCTCTATTAACCTTCCAGAGCCTCCATAATAGGTTCCAACTATTAACTGCATGTAGGATAGGCTGCTTTAAATTTAATTTAATCCCAAAATGAATTCAAAAGCATAGAGCTACATACCTCTTTGATCTGCTCATTATAAAGATTCCATTTTAAAGTCCTTGAATATTTCTGTACTGAAATACCATACTCACTGACTTAGTCAAAGGAAACTAGAAATTCTATGAGCGTTTCCATTCTTTCAGTTTAATGGAGCTGCTTGCAGCCCTGGATCTTGAAAATATAGAACTAAAATTCTGCATTCAGATTCTCATCTAGTTTACAATTTAAAAGTTGTTTGTATATCCTACATTTCTAACATATGATCAGGGATGCTGAATAACCCAAGTTGTACAACTCTGTATTAATGTGGAAATATATTATATGATTCCACTTACATTAGTTAATTTTAAACATGTCAGTTCACAGAATATATACCAATTTCTAGGTAAAACAGAAATGTGCTGTGTTACTTAGGACAAACTGCCAGTGCAGAAATCCAGTAATGGAGTTATTTTTGCTGTGACAGTTAAGAAATACGCAACAGTTGTTAGGTTAAAAAGTCAGCACTATAACAACTCTTGTTATGTAAGACACAAATCCGTTTGATGAAGCAATATACTGAAAAGGACAGTATAGTCAAAGTAAAATAGTAAATTAGAAAACATTTCAGTAGGAGATAGGTCTTAAATCTTTGCCCAGAAATGTAGGTGTATATTGATATTTTTAACACTGCTACAGTCTATATTAATATTTCTGTCTTCAGAATTTCTGTCTTCAGAATGAAATAGCTGGATAAATATGATACCAACATCTAACCTAGTTTTGACTTTTCACATCCTACATTTTATGACCCTTAGACTGATGGAGAACATGATTTTTTAAATGCCATTTTGGATAAATCTATCTATCAGATAGATAGATAGATAGATAGATAGATAGATAGATAGATAGATAGATAGATAGATAGATAGATGATAGATAGATAGATATTATGTAATACAGAATATTATATAGATATTATTTATATAGTATTAAGGCTTGTTTGATACTATTGAAGGGAGATAAAGCGCTTGAGAATGTTTTTTCCCCTCTAAATATGAATTTACTTCATTTTAAAATATTCCATTCAAACTAAAGTTATTCAGTTTAAGCATGACAAAAATTAGAATTATAGGCCTGTTGATTTACCTTGCGTACTTACCCTGCCTATAAAAGATGGAAGTATAGAGAAGTCAAGGTTTCATTTATAATTATTATGAATTATCCCATCGCTTTTAGGATTATGGCTCATTATAACAGAGACAGGATAAGTTAGCAAATTATGTGGTCCTAACTATACTCAACTTTTAGAAAAATATTAAAAACAACTATTGAAACTGCAGTTTGAAAGCAAACACTGACATATGTAGAGCGTACAGTCAGATTGAGCTTCTGAGGATTAATGAGCACATCAACATCAAACCTTAAATTCTGGCCCATTTGAGTTAACGGTACATACAAATGGGGTGGTGCTTGCTTGTTTTCTCATTTGGATGAAATCATAAAATTCTGTGCTCACCTCTGACTTTTGCAGTTCTATAAGCAATAGCCTGGAGGTATTACATAGTGCTATGGGTTTGTTGTATTTATTCCCCACCTCAATATATGTTCAGGGCCTCCTGGGTCATCTATGTATTCATTGACAACATTTCTGCTGGGACTGCTTTGAAAGTGAAGTAGCTGCGGATACATATGCATGAAGAAATGACCTAGAAACGTTGCATCGTGACTGCATTGAGTTTTCCAGAGGACGTGATGTTTCAGAGCTTCAGAAAGGGGTACTTTGCCCACATACTTCGCATAGCACTCCTTTGAATGTTTTGCACAGCCCTAATGTAGCATAAGGAATTTATATGATAATCACTATTTGAAAAAAAAATATTTATTATCCAATTGTTTTAAAGGATACCATCAGATATTTAGAAAAACTCTGAACAAACCTTTCAGAAAGGATACTTCTGTATATGCCACTATTTTTATTTATTATTTGATTAAGATCCTACCTTTGTTTTGAATAAATGAATAAAATGTATATACTGGACATTCTTCCTATTTTTCCCACAACAGCAATTTTTTGAGGTGGATTGGGCAAAAAAGAGTGAGTGGCCTGAAGTCACCAGTCTCCCAATTTCTACTCCTACATTATAACTACTATACCAGCTTGGATATCATTTTTTGAAGTCATATTCACGTGCCAGTGCAGACAAATTTTATTTTTTTCTGTTTTTTATTTATGTTGATGATTAAGTTAATAACTGTTTAAGAAACACCTGAAGCTATGCTTTAAACAGCAGTTTGATCAAAATTAGGTTATTTTCTCTGTAGAAAAAAATCTTCTGATTACCTCCAAGCAGGTGACAAGTCAATCCTCTGCCCCATTATTATGTATTTATTCTTAATTTGCATTTAATGTATTTACTTGTCTTATATATTGTTCCAGTCCCAAACTGATTCTGAGCAGTTTACAGATTTCAGATTAACAACAATATTCCTAAAAAGATGCCTCTAAATTTTTAGGCACTGCTAACAACTAATTCCATTCAACAGTCTCCTGCAGGATGGCTATATGACAACATCTCTGACTCTAAAGGCCTGCTAGAAACACCTGCTAGCAATCACTTTAGCAAGGAGACTGCTGGCTCCACAGAGGCCAAGAGCAAATAAGTGTCTACATGCATACGAGCACATGCGTAAAACTTTTATTATCCATATGCCTTTCCGCTACTTCTTCAGCTGAGCCGTTATGTTTCTCCTTGCCTGCTGGTCTGTGGTTTTGCATATTGTTTTAAAAATGACTGAATTCATAGATACCATGCAAAGTTATAATGGGGTTTGTTTGACTGATATTTAACATAACATGGGCAAGTTGTAATCTCTTTCCTGCAACCCAGGAAGCCAGTTTTTGTGCACTCTACAAACCCAGCTATTGCAGTTTGTACACTTTGGCTTATATTAGTCCCATCAACTGTTTGTTGTTATTCTTTAAGGGTTGGTCACACAGTCAGATGTATTTGGCATTTTTATCTACCTGTCGAGTCCTTTCCAAGGACCTGGATGATGATGATGAGAAGGAGGTGGATAATGATGATAATGGTAATGATGATACAAAACACACAAAAAAGGTAACAGGAGAACTACAGGATATAGAACAATGTTCAGAGTTTAACTCCTTCAGGTGGAATCTGCTTAGTTTGTTGTATGCATGCAAGCAAAGGATGTTGCATTAGAGAACTTGTGTCTGCATGAGGTCAAACAGTATTAATATTATTTTTACACTTACTTAATTTTTTAAAAAATAAAATACAAATTATTGAATAATAATTTCAATCATTTTATCCAAAACTGTTGATTTTTCACATTTATTTATTTATTTATTTATTCGAATTTCTATACCGCCCTTCTCATGACAAGGGATCCAACTTAATGACAAGGGATCCAACTTAATGACAAGGGATCCAACTTAAACACCTTTCCACATTTCCCTCAAATACGTCATGAGATCAAGTATACTTTATTCAATAAGTTAACATCAGTGGTAAACATAGATATTTATTCTGCATTAATTAAACATATTGAATATAAACTGGGTCTTTCCCTCCAAAGAAGTTATTGTGTCTACATGTACATTATCATTTCTTCTGAAAAATAGTGTGATTTAAATGTATTAAACAGTAATATATTTTAAGTCCCTCTTTTTTCTGCCATGGTTGCTTTCTGCATTGTTTCCACCTTTCCCACTTCCCTACAGACCTTTGTTTCAAATTCTAACCTCAGGGAGGCATTAAACAGAACATGTTGTTGCTCTACTATTTTACTTTTAGTTCTCTTACAACAGTAAGTAAAATTTTATAACTGAAAACTTAATAAAATGATTTCAAATATTTAAAACGAACTTTAGATAACCACTGAGTTACTTCCTATTGATCCCAATACACTGACTATCTGCTTTTTAAAATCCCATCTTTCAGGATATATATGGACTTTTAACACATGGGCCACTAATTTTTTAATTAAACTTTCACCACTGAGGACTGAAGCTTTTATATTATTATAAGTACAATAAAACAGAATTCCAAAATTACAATGTTTGGTGATATTTCTCAGGACTTTGTTCCTCTCTGCACTGACTCATGGATCCTTGAGTGCCTAGAATCATTAGAAGCAACCCATCATTAAACTCAATGTCTAAGAGCATTTTCTTTGATAATACATGGCTAGTACTTGATTCATTCAAAGCATATATTTTTCCATTGTTTCCAACTGACTGCTTCAGGCTGACTAATTTCCCATAACAAAAAGTGTTCAGACATCCTAAATATAACCTGCAGTGCTTCTTGGTTTGATGAGTATCTAAATTTGGGTTGATCATGACTTTAGACATCCAAAAGTACTTAAGGGTGCTGTTATCTATATTAACACTGTCTAGGAATATAAAATAAAGGAAATGCAACTATTAAAATGAGCTCAGGAGAGTCAATGAATTAATCAACCTGTCTAATATTTTTCCCTTTTCTCTTATTTAGTTATTTATTTATTTAGCTGATGGCATATCCTGAAGTGATGTTTATGTTTATGTAATATTCATGCAGAAAAAGATCAGATAGAGATAACTTGTATGTTCTGAAGATGGACATATACACTGAAACCATAATACTTGACAAATATGACAATAAAATATATAAAATATAAATAATGAAATTGATGATTGTATGCAGTATCGGTGAAGTTATTAAAGACTTAAACCAGCATCTGAAATGGACATTTTATGTAGCTGATGCAATACACATTCTCAGGAGAAAATATTATGCACCAATTTAGTTCAGGTCGTATGTAGAATTCATTACAATAATTTAATCCAGTGGTCTCCAAACTTTCCAGCTTTGTGGACCAGCGGAGAGAGGTGGAGAGAGGAAATGGTTCCATGTGAGCATCAAGTGCACTCCATTTTCATGAGCGGTGGGCACTCACACATGCGCGTGAAGCTCCATTTGTGCAAGTGGATGCACCCACTGTTTGCACAAATGACGCTTCAATCACATGTGCAAATGCTCGCTGCTTGCTAAATGGAGCTGTGCGTGAGTGCTTGCCTGCTGCTTGCACACCTTGGTTCTGAACACTGCGACCCAGTACCAGTCCATGGCCCGGGAGTTGAGGACCTCTGATCTAATCTATGTGTCATTTGCATACAGATAATGAAGGTACATGAGAATTTTCCAGTTTGGCGTATTAGTTTAAGCAAGTAACTTTTTTCTCTTAATGGCCATATTTGCTCACTAGCATAACATTATTTATAACATTAACTTTGGAAAACAAAAAGGTCCTTTGTCTTGTATGATGTGACATCAAAGTAGATGAGCCTCTTTAGGGAGAATATAAGCATCCCAAAAAGAAGCCCTATTGAAGACCTTTATGAAGTAGCAGGATTGTGGGAAATAGGTTAAAAAGTTATAATTTATCAATTACTTAATAATAGGTTAGATGCAGATATATTAATAATAGAGTCACTGGAATAGTATCAATGAATATTTTAAATGTGGCAGTGGAACCATTATAAGTAAGATAAGGCGCACACACACACACACACACACACACACACACACACACATACACACACTTCCTTGCAGCTTCACATATGTTGGATTGAATCTTAGCAGGCTGCAACACACTTCCCACAACAATTTTGGAGGGCCAATACAAAAAAACCCCACAACTGTATGAGCTGAGATTGTGCCCATGTGGGCAAGGCGCTATTGAAACTATAGCTCATGTCCTGCTATATTGTGTCTTCTATAGGGACTCGTGGACTCATAACACCTTAGCTAATAAAATATCTGAGAAATACTGTTCTTTTTTACATACAACTACTATTATCAGATCAGTATGAAATAGTTTCTCTGGCCAAATTTTGCTATTCCGTATGTAGAACTAGGCCAACTTTAACTGCCCATGGTTAATCCACCACCAATCATATTATATTACTCTGTCTTTTATTTTTTACTGTTATTATTGTTTTGATTATTTTATTTTCTGATCTGTGAGTGTAATAAAGATCGATTGGTGGGTTGCTTGGATTAAATCCAAGTGTTTGGAACAGGAATGAGATGAAAAATAGGTCAAGAAGAATCTATTTTTAATTTGGAGGACTAGGAGAATTGATTGAGAGGGAAGAAAAAAGATTGTAGTCTGCTCAAAGTCCCAGAGATACTTTAGTTATCTCAGTTACACATTTTGAGAAATTGAAATAATCATGTGAAATCAACAAACTTGCTCTTTTAAAGAAGCAATTTAGGGATTAGAAAAACAAAACAGTAGTTTGTTTTACCAATTTATTCTAAGGAGCATCATGAAGAAATGTTAAGAAATTTCAGTTAAAAAATGTTGATTTTTCATTTCCAAATTTAACCTACTATTGCCTGTGCTTATGGAAAAGTATTTATATTTAACTGTTCTCTAAAACTATTCAAACAATACCGTATACTATTGAATAGTTAATAAATTAGATGAGGTTGTTGTTGGGTTTTTTGCCACAAAGCCCATTTTAGGACTACTTTTGAACTCATTATTTGTAACAGCCCTTGTGTTGGCTAGGAAATTGATCTCTTGAGGTTGTGAAAGTCTTCTTTCTTTTTCAATTGTCTATTTCTTATGGCTAATGTTATTACTTGATTTCAAAGCTTTCAACTTCTAAATGAAAACTGCACTATGCTGCAGCAGAAGGCAAGATACCAACTGCTGTGCTCATAAAATTCCTTCTTTCTGCATAAGATGAGCCATGTTCAAGCTGACACGGTGATTACCTATAATGTGATAACACTGGGAATAAATACTTAGCTTTAATTCAGTGTTTGTTTTGCTTTCTCCATATTTTTAGTCTGTATTATTCTCAGTTAGTTGGATTATCTCATTGCACATTTTTTAAATATATGCTATATTTAAATTTTCCTGACCTTTGTAGTCATGTATACAAACAATGAAAAAATGGGAAGTGGATGAAGGACAATGAGTTCTCTGAGTTCAGGGACCAAAAAGGAAGAGAAAAGAGAGATAGAAATATTTTGTATCTTGCATGCTCTGTTTTCAAGAACATACAGTAGAAATGAGTATCTGAAGTCCAGTCCAAATGTTTTCATATTTCAAAACACATTTCACAGCATTTGATACATTCCCATATAGGAGGAATAAAAAACACACTACCCTGTTATCTGATCAAGCTTTTTGTAACTCAGTTTTTGTAATCCAGCAAGAAAGAAATTCTTACCAGTTTTCTCCAATCTGTTGCCCTCCAAACATATCAGATTTTATCTTCCATAATCTCCATACACTTTGGTCTTACGGTAATAGAAGTAGAACTAGAGAACACTGGACCAGGGAAAACTTAATAATAGTAACACAAAATAGCACATTAAGATGATGGAATATGCTTGATTATGTTCGTTCCAGATATGAGTCTTGCAAGCCAAGATATTTTGCCTGATAATGATGATGGTATTTCTGTGATTGTGGAGCATTATTTCAAAACTTTCCAAAGAAGTATGTGTTTTGGCATGTCCAAATGAATATACAGAATTTGTTTTACCAATTTTGCTGATTGTTTTCAAAAGATTGAATTAACACATATACTGCTAATATAATTGCAGTTTAGTGTTTTATATCTAACATGGATCCTGCCAGAGATTTTTAGGCCTGTCTTTCATTTATGTATTCCTTAATTCCCCCCCCATCCATTAATTTCTGGTGGGCATACACTGTAGAGCTTTTGCAAGTCACCAGCAGTTGATTATGTTGCTGCCTGCTGGCTATTTTGGTAATTTATAACATTTCTAATTTGCACCTTTTAGTGGTGAAAATGCAGAAATATAGCCATTTAAAGAAACAGACCAGAATGCATCTCCCATAGCATCTGTCCAGTCAATTTGATCTAAGAGGGTTGGTATGTTCGGGTCCCTTCAATTAAACAATGTCATCTATTGGGATCCTGGAAATGAGCCTTTTCTGCCACAGCATCTGCATCTGGAATGAAGTTTCCCCTTGAGATTTGGACAGACCCCACTCTATTGATATTTTAAGAGACCTTTGAGGCCTGGCTCTTCATACATGCCTTTGGCACTTCTGAGTGACATGGCTTTGCTTTGGCTATTGCCATGTTTATATTATCTTTTGTTCTTTGTTATAATTTTTTATTTGATTGTTCTGTATGTTTTATAACTGAACCACACAGAGTTGCTAGGAATTGTGTATTATAAAAAAAATGTGTATTATAAAAAATGTAGTAAATAAAGAAATATTTTGCCATTTTAAAAGCTCTAACAAAGCATTTACTATTAAAATAGAAGGTGAGAAGCATACATTAAACCAAAGTTCTTTTTGAACAGATATATTTTCAGTTTGTACTGAAAACTTACAAAATTTGTCAAGTTTAATATGAACTGATCACTGATCAGAGACGCCATTCCTCAACTGAGATGCTTAAATTGAACATAGTATAGTCTTTCTTCCTCCCTCTCTCTCTCAAGTACTAAATAGTCAATAATGAATTCTCACGTTTAGACTGATTCTCACCATGGATTCTTTGTTCTTTTTCAACAAATAATAGCCGATAACACTAAATGTGCACATATTCATTCTGGACATAATTGATAGAATTTCCTGCTGAGAGCTGTCAGTGAGTCCATAGTTGTTGGATGATTTCTATCTGGAGAGTGTTTACACAAACTTAACCTAAACAATTTGCAGCAATAAATGAATTCAGACAATATCACTAATAGGCAAGATACCCAAAACTCAGGATTCATGATGAGCACATCTATTCCTATTTTTATAAATTATGGATTTGCTTATAATAAGGGCAGATGTACTGAGGCAGAATAATATATGTGTAAAATAGTCAAGGGATACAACAGCTATGGAGACCTACTGATAATGTATAAAAAGTTAAGATGAAACTTAAAAAAACAAAGAATACAAATTATAAATCAGTGATAAGTTGTGCTAAAAATTTATGAAAGCATAGTTTAATAATTGAAATAATAAAGTATGGGTCAGCATATATTTTATAAGATGATGCATAATGCATTATGCTTGTTAGAAACTTATGGAGGAAATATAGAGGAACGACAAAGGCCAAAAAATATTGTTCTTATTGCATAGCATGCTATACTAGAGCATGAACTCTGAAGCTAACCATGATTTTCAAGTTATTTTCCATATTTTAAAATGTATTCTTTAGAATCAATTTATGCTTGAATTTACTGAGTTAAAATTTTAGCCATGGATACAAGCCTACTTTTAATAGTATTGTAACTCTTGATCCATGCCATGTTGTCATATTTTGATGGAATCGCTGATGCCTGTTAGCAGTAACGGTGTACTTATTTGCTTCAACATTATATTTTCTATTCTTGAACCATCCATGTACTTTATTGCTGAACATTATTTACCGACTTATAATATGGTATTTAGTATAAATTCTGGTGATAATTTTTCATGAGAAGAACTGTGTAACATATAAGTCGAAAACTGTTGCCAAGCCATACTTGGATAAAGTATAAATATAAATCTGCAAAAAGGTGTTTTTTGTATTCAGAGTCAGTAGCACAAATACTGATACAGGATATAGGAATATATGAGATATGACTTTTAAAACAGTTAAGAAACAGTTAAGTTATGTATTATAAAGTTTACAAAGGTAGAATGCAGAACCTTTAAAGAACTAAAAAGAGGATAAAAGCAAAGTATTCAAGAAACGGAAAATAATAGATTATTTCTATTTGAATAGATAAATGCCCTGCCTTTAAAAAAAATACACCAAAACTGTATTGTTTATAGTTGCTTTAAAAGAATTCTGTTATGACATTTGTTGAACTACATATTAATTCATCTATTACGCTTATATTCAGAATTTTTTAGCCTCCAAATCAAGAAGTTACAGTATATCCATATGTAGTATTTAGTATTTTATGTTTGTTCTTGTGCATCACTCATATCTTTTTACTACTTGGTAATTCAATTACTAGACACTTTCCTCTCTAGAAAAATGGAGGTGAACATAGGAGCTTGATGATGTTTTAAAGAATCTATTTCCCACCATCAAACTTTTTTTAATAGTCTTTTTATGATAGTCTTTTCTCTATACTTCAGAATTGATGTCAATTGCCCCTTTTAACCCAGTTTTTGGCAGAATATCTTTAACATGATTCTTTCTCTTCTACTATTTCTGGTTTTATTTATTATATGGAAATAAGGAAAAAATAGATACAAGTAGTTAAGGCATAGCTTAGTTATTTGTATTGTTTAGTTATAAGTAAGGATTTTCTGATGTCTATACTTGCATTTAAACAACCATAAAATGCATAGAATGAAATACTTTACAAAATAAACTTTGACTAAATGAATTAATTCATTTAATATTGAAGTCTTATTTTGTCAACAATTGTACATATAAATATATTTAGCAAAAGAAAAAAAACCCTTCGGAATAATTCCAGTCACTTTGCATTGAGATAAGTGGTTATTTCTAATAACTATACTGGTACAAACAAGGTCAGAAGCAAACAGTTTTAGTGTAATAGAATTGCATCACTTAAATATTAGAATACGAGTGAAATTCTAATTTCCATTCTATTCTAACTTCCTGGCTTCTATTTTTATCTGGTTTATTTCTATTTATAGCTCTCTAATATGATTAATATCCAATCTCTATATAACATTCTATTCTAGCTTCAACTCTATTTTTTATCTGTCTATTCTTGTTCCAGTTCCAGACACTGCTAATTACTTTTCCATTAGCTATCTTTATAGCTAGGGTGATATGTGATGTTAGCTGATGCAGTTACACTTGATCATTGTGTGCTGGCACTGTTGCTGGTGTTGCTTAACATTACCTTCTACTGTGGAGTCTTCCCACATATGGCTCTGGGTCTTCTGTCTTTGGTTCTGTGGCAATAATTCTTTGACATTATCCCTTCAATATTTTGCTACATCTGGCCCACCCTAGTATAATCCTTTGGTCTACTCTAAGATGACTATTTATTGCATCTGTTGGCATTGTGACTGATGGTATTGGGCAGTCACTACAACCACCTGGCTTCCTTAAGTTGCCTCATAAAGCCTTTTTGGCTTCTTGGTCCTGCAGCCTCTTTCCCACTCTTATTAAGCTTCTCCCAGACCTCTATCTTTCACCTGATGCACTATTCTGCTTTCTTTAGTTGGGTGGTTTGTGTTGGTTTAGTTGAATCATGGCACTGGCTGATTGTGGTTTCCTATAGCAGCGCAGACTTTCAGACCTCTCCTAAAACTCCTCTGTTTCCTAGCTCTTCCTGACTTTTCTCTGCATTGGCCACTACACCCTAAAATGTAGAGGAAAACTACTGGCTTTCCCCTCTTCCCTTGACTCCCTCTTTAGAGACACAGCCTGGTTCTGAGCTTACTGCTGCCCTGCAAGTCCAGGAAATTTATCTCACTTGGGCTTCCCTGGCACTGTCCACCTTGGCTGTTGCCTTTCCTTCTCCTGACTTGTATTAGATTGTGCTGCAGTCCATTCTCTCTATGGCTTTTTAAGTCATGAGAAAGAAGGGACAAAAATAAGAAGAAATATTACAAACATTCTTGCTATCACAGATTCCCTCTTACAGCATTGGCAGATCCAGAATAATTTAGAATTGGGGAATGGGGAAGCTTTCGCAGAAATTAATTAACTACATTCTATAAAGACCCTCAGTATGAATATTATTTGCCATGTGTTTTTTAATTTCTTCTTATCTAGGCCATAATTGTTCTATAGATAAAAGGGAAACAAAAATATCATATTTACCAAATCAAACTGAAGAAGAGCTATGGATGCAAGCACCTGATTAATAATATTAATTAGTTAATATTAACAGATTCATTTTTATTTATCAGTAATTTTGTCCAAATGTTCCAAAGCCATGGGGTAGTCCAGGGGTCTGCAACCTTAAACACTCAAAAGAGCCATTTGGACCTATTTCCCACAGAAAAGACAACACCGGGAGCCACAAAACCCATCCTGTCCCTGACTATTTCTTGAGTGGCCACAAAACTGGCATATGTAGTTGAATTAAACATTCTGTTTCCTTCTGAAACTTTTCTTTTCTTGGATTTATCCACGGTTGGCCTACTGGGTGTTGAAAAGCTCAATAAATCATATGCCTGCGAGTGTCGCACATTGGCGGTTGTGATGCATATTTTAAGTGACAGGGAGCTGCAGCAGAGGGGTGAAAGAGCCACATGCGGCTCCAGAGCCACAGGTTGCTGACCCCTGGGCTAGCCCCTCAAAGTTTATATAATCTAACACAGCACAGATAGGGATATATAGCAGAGTAGTAACTTAAAGAAACTTAACCTTTGTATAAGGCCTGGGAACAAGAACTTTGACATGGAATAGGATTTACTAGTGAAGGCTGTGCTGAAAAGAAATTGAACAGTTTGCTTCTGAAATATGCACCAAGAGTAGTGTAGTCATTCTCATTATCATCTGCATGAGAAATTACACTTAGTGAGCCTTTTACTAAATGAGAAATTAATTATTGTGAAATGATCTGGAGAAAAGAGACAAAGTAATTTAAAAAATCATGTATTGCCATAATCTTCCGCATCATTAAGTACAGGTGTTTCTTTGCACAAATGTCTTATCTTAATGCAATGTGTAATCTTCAATTCAGCCTAAATTTACAACGAGTTCAGAATTTCTAACGGGTTGTTCACTATTGCTACTAACAAGGCAACTAACATCAGAAACATGAAGCTGCTTAATGTTCTGATGAAAGAAGAAATGCTTGATTACTGCAATGTTTCCTCTATTAATAAAGTTAACAGAACTTTATTTACACCAACAGGGATTTCAAAGAGCTTATTAACTGCCTGAACTATTGTCATAGCTTTATATTGATGATTATTTATTATTTTGCAGGACTACAAATATAATTCAAGATCTAAAGATGTTTTAAGCATTTTATCATTTATAGGAAAGTAGTTACGTGCAAAACATTAAGTGAAAACCGGAAGATAGCAGACAAAGGAATGTTTGGGGCTGGAATTTTTGAACTTCAAAAGTCAAATTTCCACAAAAGGGATTTGTGAATTCCAACTAATAAGCTAAAATTATGATGAAGTTTGCTAGTGTATGCTAAGTAATTTGAGAAATACAGAACCACCAATAAAGGAGAATATTTGTAGGTCAGGGATGAAATGAGGGATTCTTGGTGCTCTCTCTGAGCTTGTTTTCTTGCAAATGTTTGATGACCCAAATTAGGTAGTATCACCAATGCTAGTAAGAAATGGGATGGATGCAGTGGCTCAGTGGCTAAGACACTGAGCTTGTCGATCAAAAGCTCGGCAGTTCAGCAGTTTGAATCCCTAGTGCCGCCTAATGGGGTGAGTTCCCGTTACTTGTCCCAGCTTCTGCCAACCTAGCAGTTCGAAAGCACATAAAAATGCAAGTAGAAAAATAGGGACCACCTTTGGTGAGAAGGTAACAGTGTTCCATGCGCCTTTGGCATTGAGCCATGCCAGCCACATGACCACGGAGACATCTTCGGACAGCGCTGGCTCTTCGGTTTTGAAATGGAGATGAGCACCACCCCTAGAATCGGGAACGACTAGCACATATGTGCGAGGGGAATCTTTACCTTTACCTATATTCTAGTGGATTATCCTGTCAGTATCGATAGAAGTACGGTAGTCTTAGATCAGGGGTCAGCAATCCATGGCTCTGGAGCCGCATGTGGCTCTTTCATCCCTCTGCTGTGGCTCCCTGTTGCTGGACGGCTCCACAATTGATAGGGCTTTTGATTAGGACAGGTAGAGGATGATGTCTCGCTAGGAGAAGACTCTATGGTGGGGGAACCAGACTTCCGGTCGGCAGAGGAAAAAGGATGCCATGCTAGGAGGAGACTCTATGGTGGGGGAACTGGACTTCTGGTCAGCTCCACAATTGAATGGGAGGCTTCCAGTTAGGACCGTTGTGGCTCTGAGTGTTTAAGGTTGCCGACCCCTGTCTTAGATGTAGTTCGGTTGGGCTGTTTACTGATAGCCTGATTTGCAGTTCCTTGATTGGAGTATTTTTTGATGTTAATCTTGGAGTTAATCTATGCTCATCTGGGTGCTGATTGCTGGTGGGGAGGTGTTGGGTCTTCTTGTTCCTTTTTTGGGTTGTTAATTGTCTCTTTTGAATATTATGTAGATATTGTTTATGTCTATGGGTTGTTGTGGAGAAAATAGAGGAGTATTAGGTATGTTGATCCCTTGGAGCTACCGTATTTTTTGGAGTATAAGACGCACCTACCTTTTTTGGTGAGAAAAAGAAGAAAAAGAAATCTCCCTCTGCATCTGCCTCTGAGCAATTTTGCCTCATTGCAGCAAACAGCAAACCACCTGCTTTACTTTCATTTTCGTTTTCAGCATAGCTTGATTAGCACAAGGGAAAAAAAATCTGTTCCAGCAATTTACCTCTTTGCAGCAAGCAGCAGAGCCCTGCGCAAAACAGCTGAGAGCAAATTAGCTGAGAGTTGGGAGGACGATCCAATCAACTTGTGCTAATTTGGCTATGCTGAAGCTGAAAGGAGCTGTTTTTTCTTGCTGTTTGCTTGCAAGGAGGTAACTGCTGCGAGACAGAGGCCAAAAGGTGGGGGCCAGTGGGTGGGCGGGGCTACATTCGGTGTATAAGATGCACCTAAACTTTTAGGGGGAAAAGGTGTGTCTTATACTCAGAAAAAAACAGTATTTATAAAAATGATAAAGGTGAAAAATAAATAAATAAATATTTAAAAAATACAAGGCTAAAACATTTCTATTACAATCAACATGATCAATGCTGTTGACGATGACAGAAATTATTCAAAACATTTGTGCTCACCGTATTGGGAAAGACTCCCATAGAGAAACAGATCATATTCAAAGTATGATTATTAGAATATCTGCCTTATGGATTTTCTTCTGTCACCTGATCAGACGCTATTTTTATCACTTTGTCTGCTTAGTTTAAATCACAGTAGCTTTCAAAACTGGCCTCCTAAAATGCTACAGCAGGTGTATGAAAGCAAAATAAACTAAAAGTAACATAGGAAAATAAAAATGCTGTGATATTCGTCAAATACCAAAATGCACAGTTTGACCTTATTACATTATATTTAAATTTGAATTTACATTTTACAAATACATTTATACTTATATTTGAATCATATTTAATGTTTATATCATAAAATGAAAATATTTGGCATTATTCAAAATAAGCTGTTACATTGCCATTAGAAATGTTTATTCAAAGTGTACCCATTATTCATTTGTTTAAATGTGAGTTATTCTTAGCTCAGACTAATATTATTGCTTTGCTAACACTGTTTTGCTTGAATGCCTAAATTTGACCATTCATTTACATTTTTATACAAGCCCAATTTTCAAATAATTAGTATTTTAATTGGGATAGACTAATGATTAAGTTTTTCAGTAGAGATGGCCAACTCAAATTAAGGTTTAACTATTATCTAATATATTCCATAAAGAAATTGCTGATAAATGGCATAATTATCATCTGACAATGAAATAACAGCCATACTTTGCAAGGATTCATTCAAATATTTTATAGGTTGAGAAATGGGATATATATGTGCCTTTATTATTACTTATTATGATAGTAACAATAAAAGAAAATTAAACTATTTGAGGATTAAAGTATAAAACTCAGAATATGATAGACATTGCCTAAGCTTATTAATATGGTACTTTTTTGCATTATTGAAAGGTATAAACACAAGTATATAGTTATATAAACTGGTACAAATTTTGATTTATACGTTGAACCGGGCATTACAAGCCAACCCCTATCCTGTTCTGGTAGTCCAACACTTGCTCCACTCCCTGGGTTCAGGCTCCATTTTTGCTAAGCTTGATCTAGCTCAAGTGTATCAGCAGCTTCCCGTGGATGAGGCCTCAGCTGAGGCCCAAACGATTGTAACCCACTGAGGAGCTTTTAAGTGCAAACGTCTTCAATTCGGTATTAGCATAGCCCCGGGGTTATTTTTTTTTTATTTTTTTTAATTTGATTTATATGCCGCCCTTCTCCGGAGACTCAGGGCGGCTTACAATACGTTAAGCAATAGCCTTCATTCTTTTGTATATTTTATACAAAGTCAGCTTATTGCCCCCACAAACTGGGTCCTCATTTCACCTACCTTAGAAAGGATGGAAGGCTGAGTCAACCTTGAGCCTTGGAGAGATTCGAACCAGCAGAAATTGCAGGCAGCTGTGTTAATAATAGGGTGCACTAAACCCCTGTACTATCAATTATTTCAAAATTTAATGGAGCGCCTCCTACAAGGACTTCCCGGGGTAGTTCCATATTTTGATGACGTACTCATCTCCGCTTCTTCGCGGGATGAGCTCGTTGGCCGTGTTAGGGCCGTCCTTTTATGCTTCAGGAAGGCCGGCCTAAAATTGAAGAAATCTAAATGTTTTATTGGTGTGCCACAGGTTGAATTTTTGGGGTTTTTAATTGACGCCACAGGTATCCACCCTACTCCCTCAAAGGTGGCAGCTATAAAAAACGCTGCCGTTCCAATGTGCAAAGCTGACCTGCAAGCATTTCTGGGGCTCCTCAATTTTTATAGCGTATTTTTACCCCATAAAGCCATATTGGTGGAGCCTCTTTACCGTTTATTGGACAAAAATACGCCATGGTCCTGGGGCGAGGCTGAAAACCATTCTTTCCGGGCGGTCCAAGACCTACTAACATCCTCTGCTATCCTGGTACAATATAGTTCTCACATTCCTCTGGTAATAACAGCGGATGCATCCCCTTTTGGCATCGGTGCCGTCCTTAGCCATAGGTTTCCAAATGGAATAGAAGCACCTATTGCCTATTATTCCCGTACTCTTTCCTCCACGGAACGCAAGTATAGTCAATTAGACAGGGAGGCCCTAGCCGCAGTGGCTTCTGTAAAGAAGTTCCACGATTATATTTATTTATATTTATGGCCGCCATTTTGATTTGGTCACTGACCATAAGCCTCTTCTGGGGCTCTTAGCTGGGGACTGTCAGACTCCTTTGATACTTTCTCCCAGGATGTCCCGTTGGACTGAGTTTTTAGCGGCTTATAATTACACCTTAAGATACCACCTGGGTAAGGAGATCGCGCATGCTGATGCGTTGAGCCGTTGTCCGTTGCCCTTTGCCCTTGCCCGTGGAGGACCCTGCACCGACCTCTTCTGTCCTCCTTGTAGAGGAGCTGCCCATTCCCTTATCTGCAACCGACGTTGCCGCCCACTCAGCAGTTGACCCTTTGTTAGCGCAGGTGCTCGACTGGGTGGCAAGGGGGTGGCCATTGGGACAAGTGGCCGAGCAGTTTAAGCCGTTCTGGCTCAGGCAACACGAACTTTCTGTCCTCCGGAGTTGCCTTTTGTGGGGTCATAGAGTCGTTATTCCCCCAAAATTGCGTAACTCTATTTTGGAATGTTTGCACGAAGCCCACCCTGGTATCATCAGGATGAAGGGGCTTAGCTGAAGTTATGTGTGGTGGCCAGGGATCGACCAGGATATAACGGATTGGGTAGCCAAATGCCAAACTTGTCAGCTGTCGAGGCCAGCAGCACCATCTGTTCCTCCCAGGGAGTGGGAATTTCCGAGGGCTCCATGGTCGCGGGTCCATCTGGATTTTGCTGGCCCCTTTATGGGCCGCCAGTTCCTTATTGTGGTGGAAGCGTATTCAAGGTGGGTCAAGGTGGAAATAATGCCATCCATCACATCAGAGGCCATCATATGTGTTTAAAATAAATTATTTGCTACACATGGCCTTCTAATATTATTTAATATTTTGAAAATTACTCATTATTCCACCATAATTTCAACATCCCAAATGTCTAAGACTACTAATAAGGCCAAATATTAACAAAATTTAATCAATCCCAGGAATATATCTCAAAATCCCCACAATTTCTAATCCTTAAACATTTAAGTTCACAAAATACTTTAACACACTATTAATATTAATAATACAATTATATTACTTAATCCTAAACTTCCACTTACTAAATTTAGCTTATTTTTAATTATAATAGATTCTATTGTCTGTTAATATGTATGTTACTATTTTCCCTATTTGTATTTTCTATTTTTTATTTTTATTAATATATTTTATCATTATCCATCATCTCTTAACCTTTTTGGAGTCCCATCATTTATTGACTTTTTAATCACCCTTTTATTTCTCTCTCTTGGAGTCTTATAATTCTTTTTGATGTTTTTATACTGAATATTCCCTTCGGATTACCTTTTGTCTCATTCTGCTGTATTATTTGAACACCCATCGATCAGATTTTCTTTTTTTTAAAGAGATTTTTCTCTTTTTTTCTCTAAACCTTTCTTGTTTTTGAAGAGATTTTCCCTTTTTTTTCCTCTGTTCTATTATAAGCTTTTAGGGAATTATATGATTGATTCCTACTTATTAATCCTTTCTCTTCGTTATCTTTATCTTTTTGCATCTCGTTTTGATTTTTTTCCTTCCACTTCTTCTAATTTCTCATCTATTTCCTGAATATCATGTTCATCTTTTTCCCCAATTGTTGAGTGGCTTCTACACTCATTTCTTTACCTTTAGACAATCTCCTTGTCTCCTTATTGTTCTTTATATTTTCATGCATGTTTTTGAGCATCAAAATTATTTCTTCATTTGCATCTATTATCCCCTGTTGATCCATTTTGTAACAATTTAATAAAGATTACTCAGTATACCATGTTGGTTCCAACATTTCAATATTTAAAAACTCCAACTTAATAAAATTCAATCAATCCCATAGTTATGCCTCCAAATCCCCTAAATTTATAATCTTTAAAACTCTTTAGTGGTTTACAGCCTTGTGATTTTCCAATTACATATCTTCCCAATTGTCCAAATTTTAAAGTCTTATTTACCTTTTCTTCTTTTCTCTTTTCTTCTATCAGCTTTCTTCTTTTGCCTCATAGAACGTTCTGTCAAATAGCCTTAATAATCCAAATCAAAATTAGGTTCCTCCAATCTTTTAAATCCATAATCCAATAGCCAGTTTCAATAAAGTTTAGTTATTTGCAATTTAGTTCATCTTAGAAATCTTCAAAAAGAAAAAGAAACACATTAGATATTTTCAAAGTATCCAAATCATCTTCTAGAATAGAATCAAGGTCAGTCCACCTTCCAGGTATTATTTACCTTCTTCTATTTTGTGTATTAGACTTTATGTGTATTGGACTTCACCTTTACTAAGAGTACTGATGTTGTAGTGCTGTAGTGCTCCTCTTCTTCCAGTAGATGGCTCTCCTGCTCCCAAGTCCAACATTAAACAGTATGCCAAAAACAGCTGATTATCCAATAAATCCAGGGGGTTTAAAAATACCAAAAAGCAAGACAGTTTCTCCCAAAAATCACCTTTAAAATTGTTTAAACTTTTTTCCAGGCTTTCTGTATTTTAAAGCTTCCCTTGGCCATTTCTTTCACCTCTTAATTTTCAGTCTTTAAACTTCTCCATGTGCCTAATTGCCCTTCCTTAATGCTTAGAGATTATCTTTTAAAATTTTTGTACTTAAATTAAATCTTGGAGTAAGAGTTGGAAGTTATCTCACCCAGTTTCAATGCTTGTCCACAGACCACTCCAGCACAATTTTTTTTTTTAATTTGATTTATATGCCACTCTTCTCCGGAGACTCAGGGTGGCTTACAATGCGTTAAGCAACAGCTTTCATACTTTTGTATATTTTTACAAAGTCAGCTTATTGCCCCCACAAACTGGGTCCTCAATTTACCTACCTTAGAAAGGATGGAAGGCTGAGTCAACCTTGAGCCTGGCAAGATTCGAACTTACTAATTGCAGACAGCTGGAATTAAATTACAATGCATTAGTCTGCTGAGCTATCCAGGCTCCAAATTTTATGGTCCCGGTTATCCCAGCTTGTGGCTGCCAAAAATGGCTGTTGTCCCTGTTGCTACTCCAGAAAGCTTGCTTTGGACCTAATGAGAAAATTGCAAGTTCCTTGTGATCCATGAAGTGCCTCTCCTTTCCTTGATGCCCCTACAAGGCGGCTTTGACCAGGCGGCTTTGACCAGGACTTCAAAAATTTTAACAAGGGTTCTCTGCCCAGTTGCTGGGTAAGCATGACCATGGTGGGTGTTGCCTAGTTGGCCTCCTGCACCACAATGGGAAGAGGCATTTTTGCTCTCCCTGTGCTCTGAAGGCTTTCCTTGAGCCTCTGGAAGGGTGAAAACAGCATCTCCAGGCTCTGGAAGCTGGAAATG
The DNA here is from genome assembly GCF_029215685.1 of Pituophis catenifer annectens. Taxonomy (NCBI): domain Eukaryota; kingdom Metazoa; phylum Chordata; class Lepidosauria; order Squamata; family Colubridae; genus Pituophis; species Pituophis catenifer. The sequence continues at coordinate 43,613,056 of NW_027256883.1, forward strand.
GGCCCATGGGCTTCCTGAACTTCTGGTAGGCCCATTTTTCACTCTCCTCAAGCATCCATGTGCACCCTGCACTTACCTGCATCCAAAACAGGCTGCGTGGGGATTCCTGGGAGGAGTGTGGTGAGGTAGGGTGGGCTGGGCTGGGCTGGGCTGGGCCAGCAAAGAGTGGGATTTGGGGGTTCTCCAAATTGCACAGAATCTTAGCTAGAGGTTCTCCTGAACCCCTGCAAACCCCCAGCAGCTCACCCCTGGCTTTGACCCTGTAGGTTCTCCCGACACAGTTACTGGCTGGATTTCTCAGGGTTCGCCCGCTATTTTCCAAGCTGTTCACATCGCGATGTCAACCGGAAGTCTCTCCCCTTTCTGTATGTGAACCTGCTCTTTATAATACCTGATATCAAGATCAGGAGATTTTGAACATTTGTTCATTGCTTTTTTCCAGTAGTTTGGCAACATTCATCTCTTGCAAAACAAGAGTATTTGATTATCTTAAAAGATTCTTCGTTATTTCCCCACACTTCTGTGACCTTTAAAAGACAGCCTACTAAATGTATTGGCCTAATTTGAATTTTAGGATTATTTCTCATGGTCAAGATGACTGCCTTTGTTTTCAACAAAGAAATGTTCAAGATGAAAAGTTTTCACGGTATGTCACATTCATAAAAAATAAACATCTTAGCAAAATTACTCAACTTTTTGCATAGCTTTGTAAATATTTCTCATAGCATGACTGAGGGTCAAATTTTGTTATGAATTGCATCTCTTGGTATGAAATTGTAGGTGACTGACCCCAATTAAGCACTATGGCTGTTTATCAATTAAACAAAAAAAAAACTTTTTAAAAATGTATCCCCTGCTCTAAAACTCTTATGTCTGTTTGTTTGTATGTTTCAATTGGAATAAATTGGAAAGTATTGGACCAATGTCAACAGATAAGTCATTTTCCTTCCTAGAGAGAGGGGACCCTTGGAGACACACAAGAATGAAAAGCAGAGGTGCCCATGCCTCCACAGTTCCACAGCCAAGGAGGAGAAGGCTGCCTTAAGAGCTGTGAGGTGAAAGGAAATGGCACAAGCCTGTGTTATATGTGGGGGGGAAAAGAATGACCCAATAGGTCATGAAATGCCTAGTATCTTATAAAGATATAAAATGAAATATATGCAACAAATTGCAAATTAATTGCAGAGTACTTCTTAGTATTCTGGAGTAATACTTAAAAAATCTGCTTACTAGAAGATTTTCTAATGCCTCAAACAGCTATTTATCCACTACTCCATAATAGTTTATGCTGCTCACATATACAGACAAGAACAAAACATTGATCCTGTGCTGACACAGATGATGCTTGACAGGGATTCATGCACATGAGATAATATTATGGTTGCCAAAGAGGGAAAAATGCATGAATGTGAAAATAATTTTGTCTTTCTTGGTCCCTGAATGTCCCACATAGTTTTCTTCCAGAGAAGCTTTTCACATGCCTAGTCTCTTTGACAGAATTTGGCCTGAGGAGAATAATGGGAAGTTATTCGAGCAAGCAGCAAGTGAGCCCAGAATCCATGGCCTCACATTCTCTATGGATCAATTTGGAATGTGGCACAGAGAGTTTCTGTTGTTTAATTATCTGGCAGGTGAGATGCAGCTCATCAAAATCTAAAATTCCTCTGAAATGTGGGATAGACCATTTATAAACAGTAGAATAAATAGTCTATCATACTTTTTTCTACACCATAGCTGAGTGGGCATTTGTCCTTTTCAGTATGAGCCAGGCTCCATTGTCTATTAAAGAATTTTGTGTCAAACACAATTGCATATTCATAATATGATGGTGAAAACTTTCCCCTATGGATTTCCGTCTATTACAGATCTGATCCAGGAACAATACACTTGCTATAGTAGTGAAAAGGATAGTAATTTTATAGCAGAAATATTTGTGAATCCTTGTTAATATATTATCTTGTGATAATTTTATCTCTGCACCTGAATCAATACGAGCTATATGAATATATTTTATATCAATGAATGAAACATATTTTCTATGTTTTTGCTTGCTTTTTTAAAAAAAATACAGTTATATTAGATTTCAGAGTATATGAACTTAACTTAAAACAAAAATCAGCTTTCAAAATTTCTGGAGATATACAGATTTACTTTCAATAGTTTATTATTGTTTTTCAATGCCATGGTTGTTTTAGAAATTAGATGTTAATGATTGTTATGGAATTTAAGCATGCGATCCTTTAGTTTTCAGGACACATAGTCAATGTTTTGATTAAAGCAGGCAGAAAGCAGAAAAAAAATTACTTCTGCTTTGAGCTTTACATCTCTAATAAACACAGAATTTTCCTCAAATAAAAGCCAGTTTGAATGAAGTTCTACAGGTTATATTATGGTTGTCAAGTCATTGCCTGAAGAATTCTGGCAATGAAGAGCTGTTATCTTTCCCCTCATGCAATTCATTCCATTAGCAAACTATCATTGTAGTGTTCAAATAAAATTGGTTATGTAAGTTAATTTTTTGGGCAAGTCCTACCCTCAGGTTCGGCAGAAAATGAATCTTTTCAGTTTGTGTGTACAGTCCTTCAACTATCTGAAGTATGAATAGTTATAAAGGTACATATGCAGGTACCCAATTCTTTTGTTTCATTCCATAAATCAAAGAAAAAGAATTGTCCGAACACTGCTATTGGCTTTAAAGTTAATAAAAAACTTCATTGAACAATGGCTGAAGTATCTTATGTTTATATACTCAATGTGTCATTTATCCGACTCTATTGCATTTGCTAATGAAATAGATTTGTAGCAAAGCCTTAATCTTCATTAAATTTAAACTAACAGCACAATCTGTTCTCTATAAAGATCAAACTCTTGAACTTGTACAAATCAAGTTGTATTACCTGAAAACTGACATTAAGTTACCAGAAGTGGAGAACTTTGAGTGTAATCTAATGTAAATGAAATATCTTATGTTATTTTTTTTAAAAAGTCTTTATTTACATTTATAATTAAAAAGAAGACAAAAAAGAACAAAAGAAAGAACAAGACAAAACAAAACAAAAAACATAAAAGAATATAAACAATACATTAATAAACTAATATGTAGCGTAAACCTATACAATAGATTCATAATACAGTCCGGGGGAGACAGAACAACCTATTTTAAACTTATAAACCAATCAAATCTATCCAACCTCACTCTATATATGCAGTAGAGTATTTTCAATATATACAATGCCTGTTTATATTAATCTGATTGTTGTCTTCTTTTCGATAGCCCAAAAGACCATTTTTCCCAAGAGAGACATATTGACGTTTGGTCTCTGTCTTTTAATTTTTTCATCAGTCTATCTGCTTCCGCACAGTCTAGTATCTTTTTTATTATTGCTTCATTTGGTGGGATATATTTGTCTTTCCAGAACTGAGCAAATGTTATTCTCGCTGCAGTAATGATATGTAATGCAAGGTACCACGAATCTTTTTTAAAGTTTTCCGGTCTAGAGCCGAGCAAGCATGTCTCTGGTCGCAATTCAAACTCCTGATTTAAAATTTCTTTTAGCCATTTTTTAATTTTCTCCCAAAATTTAATTGCCTCTGGACACGTCCACCATTGATGATAATAAGTACCACGTTCAAATCACATTTCCAACATTTGGCGGACTGTCCAGCAAACATTTTTGCCAATCTGTCTGGCGGGAGATGCCATCTATATAGCATCTTATAAATATTTTCTTTGTATGTAGTAGATACTACCAATTTCTTGTTTCCCCACCAAATCTCTTGCCATTTTTCAAGGCAAATTGGGTAGCCAAAATTTTTCCCTCAGGCAATCATCTTGTCCTTTACTACTTCTTCGCCAATCTCTATCCTCATCAACAATTTATAACATTTAGAGATCATGCCCTTTTCCTGACCCATCAAGATTTTGTCTAGCTCCTGCAGGTCAATATTTATGCTACTTCCATCTCGATCACTTTTATATTTTGATTGGACCTGCAGGTATCTAGTTGAGATCCCTGAGAATTTAGCTCCTGTCTTGATTTTAGTTCTCGTCGCGCATTCAACAGATCTTTATATGTTGACTTTTTCACGATGTTAAATAGTATAGGATAGGTCAATGCTTCTAGAGGCAAATCTTATGTTATTCTGAAGTACAATTAACACTTCCATCAGATTAATTGCGTGTTGCCTTTCTTCTATTGTTTCCTAGACTTTCTTTTTAAAGATAACTTGGTGAAGTTATGCTGTGAGTCATGTGGCCTTATAGAGATTTAAATGAGGCTATGCTCAACAAAAAAAAGTATTTCATTATAGCAGCGTTCAGAATGTGTTGATAATGTTTATTGTTCCTTTAATTTTAATCTGTTGACAAAAGGTTTTATTATAAAATGCTCATGATTGGAGAATTAGAAGACATGGGAAATGGCCTTGCATACAGACATATAGTTGGAGTATGTGTAAAACTTCTATTTTGATTCCTATTCTAGCTTATTGAAAAACAAAGCAGCACCTGAAGAAAAGCAAATCAGTAGCAGACTTGATAGCAGACTTTAACCCATTTGGGAGATTTGGTAAACAATGCTTTAGGGAATTTTTTTTCCATCCTACTTTTTGATGGAAGCCATCTCATCAGTGGAAAGGCTGAATAACCTTATCCATATATTTAATGTGAAATTGTTCAACCACTGAAGAGCTTAAATGTGATAAACAAAACATGTAGGAATCAAAATAGCTGTAACATAAATAGGCTTACTTTGCCTTGTGTGAAATGTCATTTTCTCATATTAACTTCAGTATATTAGTTTCTTTGATCCAAATGTAGCCTGCCTTAATGACTAAATGGGGAATAAACAAGACTGAATGTCTCTGCACAGATTTCTCATTAGGATTCTAATATCCCGTTTTTTCTACCATCCACCTGTTTTCTCTCTGGATCACTAAAATTGGTTGAACTCTCTGTAAGGAAATAGGGCTACACGAAATGATGATTTAACTCAGAGTATCAAAGCTTTAGCATAAATTCCTCTTTTCAGGATCTTTGTTAATCATTGTTGTACTGTATTATACTCATGAGCAACTCTTTCCCATTCAAAATCTACAAAACTAGCTCATAATAAAATCAGGCTTTAATTAAGTAATTAAAACAGTATGTTCATAAACTTCACAAATAGGATTCAGTAAAATGAATGACATGACATATTTTGTAGGAATTCCCCATTCATCCTCATTTGTCTACTTATTTGGATTTATAGGCTACCAAATCCAAAGACTTGGGGTAGCATACCAATTAAAACAGCTACAATTTAAAAGAGTGAGAGGGTTTCCTATGGGTTGTGAGGGCTGTGGATTTCAGCTTGTTGTTGAGCAGCAATAAATCTGTCAAAAAGCCTCAAAAATCTTGAAAAAGCTCAGAAGTCCTGGAGGAAAATGTGTAAATGGAGAAAAGACCAGACTTGGAGATAAAAGATTTTGTGGGAAATAGTTTTACTCGGATGGAAAGTTTTACTCAGGTGAGTACAGCTATCAGGCCTCTCTTTGTTATTGCTTGCTGCTGGAGGGAGAGGAAACCTTCCCTTTGTTAGAGAGAGGGGGAGGGAGTTGAAGGGGGAGGGAGAAAGGGAGGGAGGGAGGGAGGGAAGGGGAGAGAGAGAGAGAGAGAGAACAAACATTATGACATGTTTGACCAATGTAAATATAATTATTGTTCTTGTTCTTGTTTGTATTATTGTTGTTCTTCTTTTTCACTTGGTATTATCATGAAAACAAATGCTCTTGGCATCTTTTTCTGTAATTCTTACTAGTTCCTGTTAAAATCTAATTTTTAATGTTTTTCCCATTAGCTGGAAAAGGCATGTAAGGATTCTTAGTTGGCCACATTAAATGTTTTAAGTGGTTTCTATTTATTTATTTATTTAGATTTGTTTGTTTAGAATTTATTTTTCTGTGGCAGAGGTGACATTCCTAAACTCACTGTTCTAGATAAAGTAATTTCAAACTAAAGAGCAATTGAAGATAAAATACATATGATGGTAGAATAAATACTACAGGAAAATGTAGACGAATGTTATTGAGACCTGTGCCTGAGTGCAGCTCTTTTGTTTTGTCTGGCATCTCTGTGTTTTAAGAGCCATCTGAATTATACATTAGAGATAGCTGCTGTGGTAAAGAATAGTCTTTTACCAACTAAACAAAGTAGAAGCCAATAAATCAAAGTCTGTCAACTAAAGGCATGTTTTTTCTTTGTCATGACTTCATCACCCTTTTTGTTTCCTTTAATCTTTTCAGCCTCTTGTTTGCTTCAGAGTTTCAAGTTGCTTTTTACTGTGTCTAGAATCATAATATATCATTGCTCATGTTTAATAAGAACAGGCAGAAGGAAGATGCAGGTGAAATTCACTTCAGTGCTAGTGACTAGCTATCGTCTACAAGAAATCTGACAGCTATCCCATTAGATTTTTTCCCAAGTCAGCTTGATTTGAGTGAAAGAGGAGAATAGGATTACTACAGCTAACTAAAATGAGAAAAAATACCTATGTTGATATTCTCTAATACTTCTGCAGTATAAAAGCAGAAGCCCAGATGAACCTGTACAAAGGTAGTACCTATCCCTCTCCTAGAAGAATGAAATATTTTGGGAAATATTAAAAAGGCAGACTATTATATTTCCACTAAAAGAGAAATAGAAATCTTAAGGGAGACAGAAATTCAGCCCCAGCTCCCTGTCCCCAGCAGATATTTGGTGCCCATTAAGAAAGATTGGGCCATCCTATCCACAAGACAAAAGACCTTCAGCTCCAGGGTGATGGGATTAAGACATGACCCTCCAGGACATAATAGGATTATCTAGCAGAAGACACAGAGCCCATTGCACTGCAATTTCCTAAGGACTCAGCAACTTCAACCAAACTTATCTCAGACAAACATGACCCCACATGGCCCCATGGGAGTCTGACATCAGCCAATAGACCACATGTTCCACAGGAACAGGAAGTTCAAGTGCAAAGCCAAAGAGAAGGTATAAAAGCCATCCTCTCTCAACTCCATTCTTCATCATAAAATGGACCCTCTTTCCAATCAGCCTCCAGCCTCCATTTTGTCTCAGTGCCTTTTTCCCAGCTTGGAACTGAACCAGGTGGATATTTCTTCCAACACACTGGTTCAAAACTAAGTATATTCAGAGACAGGGAAAAAGTTCAGGTATTTAAAGTGTTTTTAAATGGCCTTTTTCAGATGTGTATGTATGTATGTGTTAACTTCTTTTTGGTCACAAACCTCTTCCATCAAGATATAGTCTTTATTTTCAGTCATCTATCCATATCGGCTTTATAACTTTACAGCTAATCTTGGATTTATAATTGTTTGTTTAATGATGGTTTGATATTATAATGGCCTCTGAAAAAGTAATTTATGACTCATCTTCAAAGTTATGACTATACCCACAGTCACCTGATTGCAATATGGACACTTGGCATTTGGCTTGAGTTTATGAAAGTTGCAGTGTCTTGTGGTCACAGGATTGTGAGTCACAACCTTACCAGTTGTCTTCCGACAAGGAAGTCAATTGAAGAAACAAGATTTGCTATGACTGCGTAATTCACTTAATGGCGAATCATAGCAAATGACTGCATGATTCTAATGATTATGTGATTTGCTTAACCATGGTAATAATGGTACTGAAATTTAATCCAGTCACATGCACCTTATGACTGCACTAATTTACTGTGAAATTTCCAGTACCAATTGTGGTTGTAAGTCAAGGACTACCTGTACATATACAGTGCCTTTTACTAGTTTTCTCTCAAACACCGTTTATCCAATAACTGACCCTTCCAACAAAATCCTATAGTTAATATAAAAATCTGGACACCACAGGACACTTTCCTTTCTGTATAAGTGTAAGGGTCATATTGAACCAGTAAAACTTTTTGTTGAATTGGACTAAACCCAATTCAAACAATGATGTTAGCAATAGCAATAACACTTAGAATTTATTTAGTGCTCCAAAGTGTTTTACAGCACTCTCAAAAGCTCTGTGTATGTCTCTGTGTGTATATCTCTCTCTATGTCTTCCATCAAGATGATGGAACCTTTAATCAGAACAGTGGGATAGCACTTTAGACTTATATACTGCTTCACAGTGCTTTTCATCCCTCTATAAGCAATTTACAGAGTCAGCATATTGCCCTCAACAGTCTGGGTCCTCATTTTACTGACCTCGGAAGGATGGAAGGCTGAGTCAACCTTGAACTGGTGAGAATTGAACTGCTGGCAGTCAGCAGAATTTGCCTGTAATGCTGCATTCTTACCACTGCACCACCATGACTCTTTTTTTATTAGGTCCTTGTGTTTGTCATCCTGCTTTATTGTGCAAACCTGTTTCGTTCACAAAATGTTATGTAGACAATGATTATGTTTCATTAGTAACTCCCCTCTTTCTTATCAATACTTGCATTTCACCTCTCCAAACACCAATTATTTTCTAACCAAAGAAAATGTATGAAAGAAGGGCAGGAAAAAAAAATATCCTCCATAATCTTCTGTCCTGAGGTACTATGCAGAGTAAAGAGATCAGCCAGTTCATTTTGCACCAGGAAAGGCTCTTTCTTTCTTTAACTCTTGGGTTTGGAGAATTTTGGCTAGGAAGAAGAAATGCACTTCCTCCCTTTCTTTTCAGTGGTGTTTTGAAACAGATTGCTTTAGCTAAGCAGAGCTTCCTTTTTAGCATTTTTTAAAAAAAGGACAAAAGCTACTACATAGTCTTACTGGAATTTAATTTAATTTGTATGCTACTGGACTCATAGCAATTCTGGGCGATTGAATGAAACCGAAGATGTATTATATCTTTTTTTCAGCAAAAAAATTGTTTGAAAAATAGGCTGAAAGGATAAACAAAAAGAAGATTCTCAAAAATATCGTCTTAGCACAATATGAAATATGGATATGTTCGCAGCTGTTTTTTTTTTACCTCAAGCATCTATCCAACATATGCCTAAATAATTCAGCTGCTGACCAAAGAAAACTGTTGCAATGGATTAAACCTGTTAATATATGCATGGACAGTGCTCAGTGATACTATATGCCTTTAAAAACTATTTGTCCTCTTTTGAAGAATCTCTCCCCCTGCCCTCCTCATCTTTCTAGCTTTTCAGATCTTCTCGTTTATTTCTAAGTGTGTGTGTGTGTATATAAGTTCTCATACATACACACACACACACACACACACACACACACACACACAAATATATAAAGCCAAAGGTAAAAGTTTCCTCAGGCCAGTTGTGTCTGATTCTAGGGTGCTGTGGTCATCTCTGTTTCCTAGCTGAGGGAGCTAACCTTCTCCAAAGATATTTCTGTGGTCATGTAGCTAGCATGACTGTATGCCAAGGCATAAGGAATGCTGTTACCTTCCCACTCTAGTGGTATCTATTTATCTACCTGTATTTGCATTCTTTCAGACTGCTAGGTTGGCAGGAGCTGGGGCAAGAATGGGAGTGTAGATCTTTAACTGCCAACTTAACAAGCCCAGTGTCTTAACTGCTACTCCGCCATATCTGTGTGTGTGTGTTTGTGTGTGTATAAAACGTACATATTTATAACTATATTTATATAGTATTTATAAATACCTGCTTCCCTTGTGCAAGAGGTAAAGATAGAGCTTGAAGTAATGTAGCTTCTTTAACTTTATAACTATGGCAGCCTTCCTTCCTTCCTTCCTTCCTTCCTTCCTTCCTTCCTTCCTTCCTTCCTTCCTTCCTTCCTGGCACGCCACCTCATTCCCAAATAAATTGAAAAAAACAGAATCAAAATGATACAGTTAGCAACATAATTATAGTTTTTAGCTCCTGTGTAGTTTCTCAAAAGCTCAACCACTGTTTTTTATATTACATGCATTTCTGGATTGCTCTTAGCAATGTCTTAAATATCCTATGAAAATTAATGAGGGCTTAAACATAACTTTAGAGGCAAGTCCTTCTAGAGGAAGGTCCAATGCACAGAAATTTAATTTCTAGTCTTTCTTACTTCTCTAAGTGGGGAGGACCAAAAGCATGATCTATTGTCAGCTGCAACAGATTAGACAGGAATCAGTTAATGAAAGTGGTTAAAACAGAATCTTGAAAGATTGATGTGTTCCATTAGTGAGCAATTTTAGTTAGAGTGTATTCAACGATGGATGTTTATTTATAAATATGCATAAAAACATTTTTCCTGGGAATGTTGCCAAAGTGAAGTGGCAGTTTCTTCTGATCATGTACATGCATGCTCAGAGGATTGGGAAAGGTTTCAAAGCAACTCCGGCATGCCAACTTTACAAACACTTCTCCAAAGTGTTTGCCCGGCTCTATAATTTATTGAGCTAATTATTGCTACGGGTGGATTAATTTTAATAAATCAGCTCTAATGGTTATGTTCTTAAAAGCTGTTTTTGACACGCTTCTGATGCTCATAAATCACTCAGAAAAAGTAAGAAGTCACATCCATGAAGCTCCCACCAAACCAGAAATGCCATTTAGTTTAAATTGTTTAAGACTGCAGTATAAGTAGCGTAGAATATTTTAAAATATTTTGTTACTTAATTTATATTTAATATATATTTAATATTTAAAATAAAAGGACAGCAAAGAAATAGAAAATATACATAGTAAAGAGATATATAACTTAAATGTAGGTACAATTCAGTCCAGTGTCGCTGTCACCTATTCTTTCCAAGCCAGGATGATGGCCAAATTGTGTGCCAGACTTTCAGGAAAAACCCCAAGCTCTCTTTGAAACTCCATCAGTGACCTGAGGCAGGCCCTGCCTCCCTGTAGTGAGTTACAATTCATGAATAGTTTCCAAGGTGAATTAAATTCTGTACTAGTCTTATTTTATAAATATGAAGGTTTTTTAACCTGGATGGACACTCCAATAGTTTAGTTTGCTAAATATGGAATTTTATGTGACTTTTTAAATAAGAGGCATAAAGTATTTATACTATATACAGAGCAAACTCCATATCCTTTGAAAGACTATAGCATCCAGTCATGTTTAACAGATAAAACAGTGGCAAGAAAGAGAATTTGCACCTTAAGATTTATTTTATTATATTTATTTATTGAACTCCTTGGACAGCAAAGGTGACTAACAAGCAAGTTCTGGAGCATATAACACCAGACATGTCACTAGAAGAAAAAAAAAACAAAAAACAAAATTGCATCTCATTTATTTTGGCCATGTCATGTGGGGGACTTCACTGGAGAAAACAATTATGTTGGGACGAAATAGCAGTAAAATGAAACCAGGCCACCCAAAACCACAATGGCTGGACACTATCAAAGCTGACACCAGCCAGAGCATAGAAAAAGTGAAAAAAGCAGTGCAAGATCAGAAGATGTGGGAAAAGATCTGACCCATAGAATTGCCAAGTGTTGGGCATTATTGAACGAATGGCATCATCACAGGGGTGAAATCCAGCAGATTCTGACAGGTTCTGGAAAATCGATAGCAGACATTTTGAGTAGTTCGGAGAACCGGCAAATACCACCTCCGGCTGGCCCCAGAATGGGGTGGGAATGGAGATTTTGCAGTATCCTTCCCTTGCCATGCCTACCAAGCCACACCATGCCCACCAAGCCATGCCCACAGAACCGGTAGTAAAAAAAATTGAATTTCACCACTGCATTATCATAATCATTACTGAACAAATTTATATGGCTGCCCATATCTATGAAGGTGTTTTTGGGCCATGTACAACATAATAGCCTTTCAGAACTATTGAGCTTTATAACATTGCTACCAGGGGCGAAATCTACTTACCTTCCCTACCAGAAGGTAAGTGCATGTGCCGCATGCATGCATCACATGTCCGTGTGGACCCTCTGCACATGCGCAAACCCTTCTGCGCATGCGCAGAGGGTAAAAAACAGGTGACTTCCTGTTAAAACCAGGAAGTAACGATGACCAGGCAGGTGGGCAGAGCCTCACGCTGCCATCGCTACCGGTTCTCTAAACCACCCGCCACTATCGTTACCGGTTTGGCCGAACCTGTCTGAACTGGTAGCATTTCACCCCTGATTGCTACCAAATACAAAATAATGATCTGACTTGGTTATTGCTTTTCCAACAATATGTAGAAATGAGTTGTGTATTTTGGCAATCAACATTAGTGGAATGTTGTAATAATGTAATAATATTAATGTACAATACCAATAGCAATACATATTGTACCAGTTTTTTTTTTTATGTTACATTCACTGCATATATAATATTTGTCTTGGATTTATATTTATATTTCCATTGCGCAAACCAATTGCTGTATCATTCATTTAATCATATAACCTTAATTTTGTTTTTTGACTGTGCTTCAATAACAATTTGAAAATTAGTCCCAAGAGATATTCTGAGTTATCTATTTTAAGATATATATTGTACATTTTTCAAATATGGTCAAAATATTCTCCCTTACATTTTAGAATTCTTTTCGAACTGGGCTCTTCATAGACAATATTGAAATCAGTAGAGCAATTCTGACAATGCCCAAGAAAAACTATTCAACTATTACTTAAATTACTTAAAGTGTTTACTTAAATCAAAGTATACTTTAGAGCCATGGTGGTGTAGTAGTTAGAATGCAGTACTGAAGGGCTAACTCACTGCTCACTCCAGGAATTTCAATTCTGAGCGGCTCAAGGATGACTCAGCCTTCCATCCTTCCAAGGTTGGTAAAATGAGGACCCAGATTGTTGAGGACCCATTGTGAAACGGTATATAAATCTAAGTGCTATTGCTATTAAAATATTTTATCTTTGGTTTTATAAGATTAAGTCTTGCAATCTTGCAATGAGTTATTAATTCTTTCTTTCTGTTTGTTTGTATATTCACCTTCATGAAATAAGTATTTAACACTGAACTGGGGGGGGGGGCAATAAATCTGGGCTAATTCTTTTTTCTGTTTATTTCATACTATTTATATAAGTATATGATTAAATAAGCTTGTATAGGTTGTGCATTTCTGTGCATCCATTCAAAAATATTTATGCAATCCATCTGGGAGTGTTGCTTCTATCAATAGAAGTAACTCAGCCATAAGTGATATAATCCCATTTGCAATCCAAGTTAAACAGCAGGCTTGATAATATAGTTTAAAATTTAATACTGCCAATCCAAATATAGAATTTTTTTTAACTGCTTTGACAAATACAAAGGCATCTGGAGGTTGAGAAGAAAGTAAAGAATATATTGAGCTATATACACAGCTTCTGTACAAAAACTTACATTAACACAGTAGCAACAGCAATAACATTTAGACTTATATTCTGTCCCCATAGCACTTTACAGCACTCTCTGTTAATTTACAGTGTCAGATTATTTTCCTCCATTAATCCGGTTCCTTATTTTATTGATCTCAGAAGGATGGAAAGCTGAGTCATCCTTCAGCCAATCAGGATTAACCTTCAGGCTGTGGTCAGAGTTTGCCTGCAATACTGCGTTTAACCACTGCACCACCAGGGCAGGATGAACAGTCCTGATGTTCTACTGGTTCAAGGCCACATAAAATAATTTAGTTAGAAGAAGGAGGTCCTATCTTTCATGGACTCTGAAATGTGGTAGTATTCTATTTTATGAAACTCATGTATCATATGTATTTTTCTTAAATTAACTAATTAACCAACTTGGGAATTCATCTTCCATCATCTCATGTACTCTTTAGAAATATACATACTAAAATTTAATAACAATTACATTCTAATCTTTTATGAAATTCTACTAATATACCAAGCAAGAGTTCATGGCAATTAAACTATCATCTAATGGTAAAGGAACTAAAAAGTCCTTAATTAGCAATGGATGGGCATAATAAAATATGGATGTGATTATTGTTATGGGATTGTTCTTTTAAGGTTATGAAGCTTCCCAGAAGTATTTGAAATTGACCAAACTAGTAAATACATATAAAATGTCAGGTGCAAGAAATCAGGAGCTGGGATAGGACTCAAAAAGTTTATCTCTTTCGAGGACATAGGATCTCCAGACTGATGATGAATTTGACTGCACCCTCAAGTTCAGCCTGGTCATCTTCTACATAAATTAAGTATAAAGAAACAAACAAACCTAATTGTAGCATGAAGCAAACAATTCCACAGTGGAGGTTCAGAATGGAGAGATTATCTTTGCTGGCTGACCTCTCGGTAAAAAGGTCTAGTTCGTTTTTAATGCTCAAAAATGCTTCAATTCAGGTAGTTTAACTACTGTTTAATGTTACAAATGCACCCCAAAAGTGTATTTAGAACAGGGTTTCAAAATTGCAACCAACAAAGAGGCCTCTGCAGTCATGTGACCTGGATTCAGTCATTCCTGAAGCGATGGGCATTTTTAGCACTGTGCCTGCCCTTTGTCACCTGCAGTTACAACAGGCAATTTCTGAGGCTCATGGGGTCCTCCTGTTTTCTTTCCCCTGGTGACATGACCAATCAAGGTCAGGGAACTTTGCAGTCAGTGCTCAGGTTTTTTTTTTTTCCCCTCATTGCTGCCAGGTGGAGGAGTAGAGGACTGACTCTCTCATTGGGGCCCTTATTGCTTCTTTCATGTTGTTGCTTTGAGGAGTGGCGTACTGTAGTTGCCTTTGTACTTTAACATTTTCTTTTTCATCATTATAGTACTCTTCTTGTTTGTAAGTACTTTGCAAACTACTGTGCTTGTTTGTAAGTACATTACAAAGGTATTTTTTTTTCATTCCTGTAGTTTGTTTGTGTGTAGCTTGAGACTCCTTGCAGAAAGATCTTCTGCATTCTATTGTACTGTGTGTGTTTGCTTTTTCTTTGAGGATTAGTGTGTACTATTAGATTGCTTTTAAAACAGCTGATAGGAAGGCGCCAGCAGTTCCTCCAGAGGTTTCACCCAGAGCTCTACAAATTCATCCCAATTTAAATCTGGGTGCTGTCTGAAGGTGCTGCAGTTTGCAGCAGAGGGCAACCTGGACTTGCCAGAATAGCTTCTTGGTTAACAATGGCAGAAGTCATTTAACAAATGGAAGCAAACAGCAAGCCTGATCTTCATTCATTTAATGATCCAATTGATTTGCCTAACAAGCTTGGTATTAAAAAAATTGTAAAAGTGAGTCTGATTCACTTTAGGAAGTTTTGACTTATAGTTACATTAGGGTCATATTTTGAAGACTGTCGGTAATACATACATAATCTAGATTCTAGATTACTTGTTGTTTGTCTTTAAAATAATTAATTATACGTTTTCCTGGCTTCTAGTCACCATGACATCATAACTGTAATGTATTTTCAAAGCATTATGGATGCAAAAACTATTCACTATTACCTTCCATTTGAATATATAAAATAAATGGACAACCAGCATTTAAAAAGAAACCAATAGCATTAGAAACTCAGTATAATCAGATGTTGATTATTATGATAGTTGGTTGCACACTCAGTAAGTTATTTAGATTGGATTTGTCATTTCTGTCCACCTATCAAGTCTTTCCCTAGAAATATTTAAGAGGGTTAATTCCAACTCATTGTTCTAAGTAAACCTCCCTTTTATAATTGACAACTGTTGTCAATGTTGATGATGTTCAAGTAGTGCTCTAAATCAGGGGTCCCCAACCCCAGGTCTGTGGACCAGGGGTTGGTTCTAAAATTTTTTACTACCGGTACTGTGGGCGTGGCTTATTTTGTGGGCGTGGTTTGATGGTCATGTGACAATTCTTTAGGATTTAGCAGAGATACTGGTCTACCAAGCTTTTAACTGCTTGTAGAGCTGTACCGGTCTATCCATTTGTTCTTGGAGCGTCCTGGTCTACCCATTTGTTTTTGGAGCATCCCGGTCTACCCACTTGTTTTTCGAGCGTCCCGGGCTACCCATTTGTTTTTCAAGCGTCCTGGTCTACCCATTTGTTTTTTGAGCGCACTGGTCTACCACCACACTGGCTTTTAACACTGATCAGTTGTAGGGCGGCCCTTTGAAGCCCCATGGCAAGAGTTTAAACAGTTTTTTTCCTTCCAGCCAATCAGCTGCGCCTCGGGAGGCGCAGCAATAAATTTGGGGCGGGGCCAAATAAAAGGTAAGAATAATGTGGGGGGGCGGGAGGCCCAGCTCCCAAACAAAGAGAACCGGTTCGGTGACATCATATCGTCACCGCTACTGGTTCTGCTGAACCGGGCCGAACCGAGAGGAACCCACCACTGCTGTGGACCGGTACTGGTCCACGGCATGCCAGAAACCAGGCCATGCAAGCAAGCGAAGCTCCATCTGCAGGATGCAGGTAGCACATGAAACCACGCCCTCTCGGGTCTGTGGAAAAAACTGTCTCCATGGAACCGGTCCCTTGTACCCAAAAGGTTGGGGGCCACCACGCTTGATGCTTTGGAATTTCACCCAAGATGCCTATTACTATTAGCACTATCTTTGCTTGCTTTTGCTGCAATTATTTTACTTGTATCCTACTACTATAGATCTTTACATTTTCTCCAGTTGTCCAGTTGCAATGTCCACTATCCAGACTTTTTTGTCTTTCTTATCAGCAATTATTATGTTTGGGGTGTTGTATGGCAGATCTTTGTCTTTTTTTTGTGGTTGGTCACATAATCAAACAGATGTTTAGATTGAATTTGGCATTTTTGTCTACTGATCAAGTTCTTCCCAAGGACCTGAGGTAGGCAGCTGCTTTTATGATCTGTTCACATCAATGTGAAGTCATACCTACCTGTTCTTTAGCTGGTGTTGGCTCTCGTACACATTGAGTTCTTCCCAAGAAAGCTGCATTAACTTTGGTCCAAAAGTCATTTGAGGATGAGTAAAATCACACTACACTCAGTTATAAATTGAATAAGCTTAAACATTTATTAATCTTATATTAATACTGTAAACCACTCAAGAATTCTGGAAATGGAACAGCATATAAATTGCAGAAATAAACATAAATAAATAATGTGTATATTATAATTATACCAAATTAGTAGTTTTTATGTCTGTTAATTGCTTTTCTATTTCTTTAATCCAGATTCAGCAAGATTGGCCTTGATTCAGAAAGATAAAAATTGAGCAAAATTCCACATGTATAGCAGGTGCCACAGCAGCATCGATAACAAAAAAAAAAGTGAAAATAGAATAGTATTTATCTTAAAAAGTATTGATAATCAGGTGTTTTATGTTCTTTTCTACAAGTGTATGATGTAGCTGATGATACTTATGATATAAATCCATAAAGATTAATATGCATCTCATGTTTTATCCTAATTGCAACTGAGCAGAATAGTTTCATGCTGATGCTTGTAGTTTGTATGTATTGCTGACCTATTGTTTGCATTTCTATTGCCATCTGACACAGTGGTGAAATCCAAATTTTTTTACTATTGGTTCTGCGGGCGTGGCGTGGTTTGGCTTGGTGGGAGTGGCTTATGGGAGTGGCAGGGGAAGGATACTGCAAAATATCCATTCCCACCCCACTCCAGGGGCAGGATACTGCAAAATCCCCACTCTCCCCACTCCTGGGGGAAGGATATTGCAAAATCTCCATTCCCACCCTACTCTGGGGCCAGCCAGAAGTGGTATTTGCCTGAACTTGATTCTCTGAACTACTCAAAATTTTTGCTACTGGTTGTCCAGAACCTGTCAGAACCTGCTGGATTCCACCCCTGATCTGACATCAATTTTCTGGCTGAATTCTTCTTCTGATGTGAATGACAATGCTAGCAACTATGTAGCATGACATCAGCATCATATCATATAAACTATAAAAATATAAAGTTGAGGGATTCCTTTGCCACCTTTAATTATGGACTAACTGCATTCTGTAGGTAAAATAGGGCTTCTGTGGTCTTGCAGATCAACCCTCAGTGAATGTTGTGTTTTATATCATTGCTGTGATTGTTTCAGTATTGGACAGACTGAGAATTTTAGGTTCCATTTCCCCCTTATTCATAAAAATAAATTACTAAATATATATCTGTGCATGCAGCTGAGAGAGGTGTGAAGATAAAATGGGAAGCAGAAGAAATATTCCTTAAAAGACTAGAAGGTATAAATAAATGCATCGAGACACATTCAAGGCTAAATATAAAGAGAAATTGCAAAAGCATCACTTGGCAGATATATTTTAGAAAGAGGAAAAACATAATTAATAATAGCAACAAAGCTCAGTTCATGAGACAAATCCTGAGAAGGAAGAATATACTTCACGCACAACCAATGCTACACTTATCGTTACATTACATAAGCAGTTACGTAAACAAAGTACTTTTTATATAGTAACTCTAATAATTCACTTGATATTAAAAGGAAAGATTAAATAATCTAAGCAAATTTGTTTAAAAATAAATACTACCTAAATATTTCATACTGATTTTTGCCCTAATAAAGTTTGCTTTGTAACTGGAGTTTTAATTTTTCAAGATTGCACAAATGTCAGGCACAAAAGATCAGGTCCAAATGTGAAGGTTCAATTTAACTGATTTATTTTATGCTAAAAGCTTATGCACAGGAATTTTTTCAACTAAAGGTCAACACCTAATTATAATTATATATTGCCATTATCCTTAATTTAGATAAGGATAATGGCAATCAAAGAGGGCTGGACTTATTTTGTTTGTGGCTATATAACGATTTTAGGCTGAGCTGTTTTACTCCTCTCCCTGGCTCTGTCAGTCCTTCTCTTACAATAAAGCTGCTGTTAGATCATGGGAGGCAATGAAGAGGCAGGAGGACAGACAGTAACTTCAGCTCTTTATTTAAGTAAGTGACTTCTGCAAAGGCTTAGCTGGCAGCACTTCCTTTTAAAGGGAATAGTCCCACCGATTCAGCCACTGACAATGCTTTACCTTCGTTTGAATCCACCAATCAGTGGCAGGCCCATTTGAATCCACCAATCAGTGGTGGGCATCCAAATGTCCAGCTAAACCCGGACCTGAGTGAAGCCTACATCCCTGGCTTCACTTGCTATTTACATATGTAACAGCTGCCTCTCCCCTCTTCTCATGGTGTAGCTATTTCATGAAGTGTTTAAGGAGGGCTACTAAGATAAAATTCACCTTCAACCATAGAAGCTCATTGTGACTTTAGACCTTTAGACATTGTGGCGAACCACTTCTGAGAAACCTTACCAAGAAAACTGTAGGGACTGCTTCAGGCAGTTGCCAGGAGCCAAAATTGACTTGAAGACACACATATAGATAAAGCATGGAATGACGAGACTTGTGCCATTGAAAAACAGACTATAAATATACAATCATGGACTAAATGTGAGATTATAGCTTCTTGCAATATTTTGTTGTTTTGAAACAAACAAACAATAGAAAAGCAAGCAAAAATGAGTGTTGTATCCTAAAAAGCATTTAAGGCATAATTTGCTTTTCAGAAAATGAGCAATCATTTTGAAGCTGATGACTAAAAAAGCAGCTTGAATATAAAATGATATTGAACCTGGTATAAATTACATTGTCAATATTTTGTAAGAAGAATCTAAATTGTTGGTCTTTACCATAAAAGTGCTAATCAGTGATTCTCCTAGAGGCTACTATGGAAAAATATTATCTTCTCTTTCTCCTGATAGTTTCTATTCCTACATCAAGAGAATTCCTTTCATTTAAGGGAAAACTTGTAACTTTTGAGATTTTGTTTTAAGTAATTGGCACTTCTCCTTATCTCCCATCCCAGTTAAATTTTTAAATTGACTAATCAACCTTAGAAAAGAATTCTGTACAGTAGTCATAATTTGTAATGTTTATAACATGTTCATATTCTAGTCTAAAACTATTTAGAATATATTTTCAGCAAATACAAGTTTGGAAAAAAGGAATAGAACAGCATGTGGCCACACATTAACTGATGTCAGAAAACAAATATAAGAAAAACATAAAGGAAGTACTGGGAGAGAAAATAACTTTCCACAAGAAAGTGAAACAAAGTAGTTAGTGGATAAGATACAGGTAATCAAGGTAAGCAATTTGTTTAGTGACAGTTTGAAGATACAACAGCACTGAAGAAAGTGACTTATGGCTATTTTTTATACTTATGACTGTTGCAGCATCCCCCAGTCATGTGATAAAATTTGGATGCTTGGCAACTGACTCATATTTGTGATAATTGCAGTGTCAAAATCAAGACTCTTCTACTGTCACTCTATTTAGCTAATCTATTGTTTTACCAATTATAAGATACGCTTAGATGTTTTGAAGTAATCTCACACTTCTCCGACATACTAGAAGACTTAGGTACAGAATATTATTTTTAAATCACTCTCTATTGTAGAATTTCTTTCACATTTTCTAAATATTAATAAGATTAATAAGTTAAATAGCATAAATATGACAAAAGATTATAAATATACATTGGCATAGCACAATATTCATATAATCAGATCACTCACCCATTAAGTATAGATGCCCATAATTAACCATAGAGCTTAAAAATTGGCATGCAGGCAGTGAGTCACAAAGGAAATTATTTCATATTATTGGATTCAAGTACATAAGTTATGAGCTTTGAACCATAATGTCATGATGCATGCTTTGTCATTTGTCCTTTCTTGACAACTCCTGTGGATGACTAAGCCATCAAGAGTTATAAAAATAACAGAATAAGATAGAATGATCCCCCCCTTTTGGATAATCCAAATACCTTCTGCATAAATTCCCTTTTCTAATCTAATTATGCATTTAATATTTCATCTTGCATGTCATGGTCAAGAAAACTGAGTTAACACTATGCTATTGCCCAAGTGTTAAAATGTTATTTTTATCAATGCATATATTCTTAAAGTAACTTAGTCTGAGTACAATATTCCAAATCTGTTATATATGCATCATTTTCTACAGTATAATTCTAAACATAATTTTCTATCACTTTTTGGATGTCATAGACATATAAGGAACACATAGTAAATTAATTTTCTTATATCCTAATTTTTTCCCAGTTTTTGGCTTCCCTAGCCCTAATATACAGTCTCACCAGATTCCAGGTACAGGAATGTTTGTGTTAAGTATATGGTGACCCTCTTGTCTGAATCCTTTTCTGAACTTAATTCAGTCAGTATGCCTTACCAACCAAATGCAATTTACTTGGAAATGCAGGTATCTAATTCATTCACATTTTTCCAAATTAGAATGGAGCTCCTCTGTGATATTTGATTGTCAGTCTTTTTCCCTGATCTCAGGCGGAAGCTTTTCCCTGCATTGTCAGTGAGATTTTTAAATTAACAATGCAAAAATCAGTCTACATAATCCTGCTAATGTACAATCAGGGCCGGATTTTCCTATAGGCTAACTAGGCTTCAGCCTAGGGCCTCAAGATCAAGAGGGGCCTACACAGTGGTGGGATTCTGGGGGTTCTAGGGGGTTCGGCCGAACCCTTTATTAAATTGCTGGCCCGCCGGCCCCTCGCCTCCCATCCACGCGGTGCCAGCCTACCGTAGCCAGGGTGGGCAATTGTGGCTCTTTTACAACCTGTGGACTTGAACTTCCAGAATTCCTGATGCAGCTTGGCTGTCTCAGGAATTCTGGGAGTTGAAGGCCACAGGTTGTAAAAGAGCCACAATTGCCCACCCCTTCCCTAGCCTGAGTTCCGCTGCCTGGGATACACGTCGGCTCCGGACGCAAGAGAGCAGGATGGAGAAAGCAGCTTCCACGCCTTCACTCACCCTCACTCTCTGCCGTTCGCTTACCCCGCCCACTCCTCATCTATTGCTGCCTCCGATGGCTAGAGGAAAAAAAAACTTCAAATTCTTGCCGCGGGGCTTCAAAGGGCTGCCCTAGAGCCAGTGGTGCAGTCAAACCCTTTGTTAAATTGCTGGCTTGCCCCGCCCCTCCGCACCACTATTTATTGCCAATCAATAAATAGTGTTTTTTTTTTGTAATTTTATTGGCCCGTGGAGCTTCAGCAGAGGCTAATTGGCCCTTGCTTAGATCGGCTCCCGACCCCCAGCTGATTTGTCTCAGCTGTTTTGCTCAGAGCTCTGCTGCTCTGTTTTGCTGGTAAAGAGTGCAGATTATTTTCCCCCTAGCTATATTGAAAAATGAAAGAGAAAGTAAAGCAGGCTGTTGGCTTTGCACGTTGGAAAATTAGGCAGGCAGATTTCTTTTTCCTCACCAAAAAAGGTAGGTGCATACAACGGGAAATTTAGGGAAAAAGAGGAGATTTTAAAACACAAAAGAAAAAAAGCTCTATTTAACTAGGGAATTGTAATAATTGAGATACTATTAATTGTATATTTCTGAAAGCAGAAATGGTTAAGTTGTGGTTTGGAGGAATATATGGGGGAAATTATTTGGTTTATTATTATTGGTAAATATAATTAATGGATTTGTAAGAAATTGGATTGCATGGAAATAAGTGGAATATTCATGTTCATATTGATTAATATACAAAAAAGGTAGTTATATAACTAATTGATTTATATTAAAATGTTGAATTTATATTAAACAACTAATATTACATAATTAACCAATGTGAGGATGGATATAAAAATAGATGACAATGGGAAGGGGTATAATATAGAATAGAAGGGAAAAATTGAATTTGATTAAGATTAGAGATGAGGATGAAGGGTAATATTGGTTTTTTACAAAAATAGATGAAGAATAAATATGGCAAAAAGGAAATATAGAAATTGTAAATTTAATTGAAATAACTAAACACTGTTTAAATTTGTGAACCGGCCAAATACTCTGTTCAAAGAAAATACATTGTATGTTTGTATGTGTGTTTCTAATTATTATTTATTCATATTTGTTCTCCTTTATTCTTTAAAGTTTAACAATTCATTCTTTATCTTAATATCTTTATATTTGTTTGGGGTTGGCTTTCTTCCCTTTCATCTTTTTTATTGTACAGCAATCTTTCTCCTCAAACCCACCACCTCTTTCTTTTCTTTCCTTCTTACTTTCTCTTCCTCCCCCTCTTCTTCTCCTCCCTACTTCCTCTTCCTTTCTCCTTCTCCTCCTCTCTTCCTCCCTCTCTTACCCTCCCCTCCTACTCTAATTTCCCTTCCCTTCCTTCATCCCTCTCTATTGCTGTATCCTTTTATGCATATGGACTACTCAGAGGGCTGAAAAAGTTATTTCTGACTGGTCTTCGCACTTTTGACCAGTCCTCGAACTTACGACTGTCCTCACATTTTACGTTTTTGCCCTATCTTGTCACCATGGTGAAGAGAAGCAGTTGTGAAATGAGTGACATGGTTGTTAAGAATGCTACAATGGGCATAAATGATGACCAGTCATAAGTGCGAAGACCGGTCAAAAGTGTGAGGACCTGTCAGAAATGACTTTTTTCAGCCCTCTGGGTAATCCTTTTGTGCATATGGACTACTCAGAGGGCTGAAAAAGATATTTTTGACTGGTCCTCGCACTTTTGACCAGGCCTCGAACTTACGACTGTCCTCACATTTTACGTTTTTGCCCTATCTTGTCACCATGGTGAAGAGAAGCAGTTGTGAAATGAGTAACATGGTTGTTAAGAAAGCTGCACGGGCATAAATGTGAGGATGGTCATAAGTGTGAGGACCGGTCAAAAGTGCGAGGCCCAGTCAGAAATGACTTTTTTCAGCCCTCTGAGTAGTCCCTATGCACATAGCCACGCCCACCCGGTCACATGACGAGCTACCCACGCCTACACAGTCACGTGACCAGCTAGCCATGCCCACCCAGTCACATGATTGCCAAGCCACACCCCCAACTAAGCCATGTCCACATAACCTGTTGTTAAAAAAATTGAATCCCACCACTGGTGAAAGGGCCTCATAAGTGGAATAGCCTAGGGCCTCTTTTCATCTAAATCCGGCCCTGTGTACAATAGAAGAAAACAACATAGCTGGATTAAGCCTCAGTTCCATAATCATCAGCTAGCAGGTATAATGCTAGAAGCAAATGTTAGTTTGCTCCTAGCATTATGCCTGGGGCAATGAATGTTGTAGCTCTGTGCTTTGTTTTCTTTCTTTCCCAAAATTTCCTAACTTTCTCATGCTGAAAACCAGCCAGATGTTCTTATCGGTGTGACTAGCCCAAATTACCAATGTTCACTAGGGGAAATTTAGGGGAATATCCTAATGAGAAACAATAAAATTATTCTTTTCTCATACCCCAATTAATTTGATGCAACAATCTTAATCAAATTCATTGTAAAAAAAATCAAAGATTGTTGTACAATGCCAAAACCAGATATGTATTTAGTTCCCACCATTTGACTCCTTCATTTTGATCAATGAATTTTTCTTACTAGAAAGAACTTGGCAGTTATATCCCTGAGGACATTTTATTCAACATTACATCTTCAAATAAATATTACAGATACATTAACGGATCTGGTTTGCAAAAATCTGGGCAATTGCTAGATGGCAGAAATACTTTGAGTTTCTGTATCACTCTACTTCCATTTAGTGGTTATCAAGATTTGTGTAAACTTGAACTAGTTTATAAAGGAACTTAATTTATATTTCTATCTGATCATTGTAGCATGATCATCCATATTATCAAATGCTTATTGAAGTAGAATATAAAACAACTTGAAGATTAAACTGAAGAACTAATTTGTAGATGTTTAGCAAAAGAGAAACATGAGAAAAATAATTTAGGGCCATTGATAAAATATGGAATAATACATTCTATAAAAATATCCAAAATTTCTCTCATTCCATAATTAATATTTTTCAATAATAATTTGAATTATACAGACTTAGGATTTAGAAGTAGCTCCAGGGCACAGAAGCAGCTAAATACTGTAAATGATAAAGTTTAAAAAATATTAAAAATGTATGAATGAGCTGGAGACATCTGAAATTAATCTCATGGTGCTGCCATTTATTAATGATAAGGATAACAAAATGCATCACCTTTTGGTTAGAAAGTGAGTGGATTTTGTTGGACACATTGCCCAGTTAAACTTTAGAAAAGAGGAAGAAGTAAACATTAAAGAACTTTGCATAGTATAAAGAACATGTGAATTGTAGTAAGTGCTGACTTTTATAATCCAATGATTATCCTAAGAAGTTATACTGTATTATCAAGCAGAATTCCTGCTCTATGAAAGAGTCTAAAATAAAGCATCTTTGACAGATTTTCAGAAACATTATTTTACAGGTGGATCTTTGAAAAACTTCATGAAGTAGCAACACAAAGCAATGAATGTGAAATTTTGTATTAATTTGCTAGACAAAAGCTGGATTTACATAACATGCTAGAGTAGACCATATTACTAAAAACTAAACCAAAATTAAGCATGCAATGGCTTAATGTGAGATTTCAGATTATGAACTGTGATCCATATTCCAACTGATGACCTATTGGATTATGTAAACTCTGCCAACGATTATTCAAATTAAA